>NW_010296341.1:10112-30207 GCF_000700745.2 Antrostomus carolinensis | reverse complement strand
TCGTTCCGGCCTCGACCCGGGCAGAGGTAGGCAGCGCCAGCACATCCCGGCGTGGAGCTCGGGAGGGCAGGTACCGCCCGCTGTTTCCAGTTCGGTAACAGCCGGGGTTTTTCGGGGGGGTGTGAGGAACAGGCCCCGGTTCTGAATCCGGAACCGGCTTACATATGTCGTGAAGTATGTGTACGGGAGGTGTGAGGAACAGGCTCCGGTTCTGAATCCGTAACCGGCTTACATATGTCGTGAAGTAACTTGATTGAAGTCGGCACAAAGTGATTATTTAAAAAAAGGAAGAATTATAAAGCCTAACCCAGGAAATTACCTCGTTAAATGTTCCCCGGGTTCTTCAGCTGACATTCCGTGACATGCCGCTTAAATCCTGAACCGCAGAGGTCGGCCGGGCTCGATGGGCCAAACAGAGCCGTGCTGTATGTAACCAGATCACAAATAGGGTTGCATTGCTAAAACTCCTCCGAATCCAATTAGAACTGTTAAGTAAGCATTGTTTTGTCTCTGATCTATTATCCTTGCATCGCGTGGCTTACAGTTTCTGACTGAAGGTACAAGCCATTAGCTTGAAAGGGTTTGGAATTGCGATAGCTGCAAGCTGGAGGCAAACCCTTTTTAAGTGGTTTTATTACAGCCTGTTTGCTTCACCCACAGAAAGGGAGGTGGCTGTTGTAAACATTGGGCAGGATAAGTTGGTGTCATGCTGTTGGTGGCATGTGACGGTAGCGTTCCTGGGACTGTCTCCTCTCCTGTTTCAGATCCAGCAGTTCAGTGCTTCCAGCAAGTGTTCTCTTCTGTTTATTTCATTCGTAACTTAGAGCTGGGAATCAAACTGAACCAAATACCCGTCCTGAACAGGAAAACAATTTCTTACAAAAAATAAAGTTAGTAAATATTTAGAGAAGAAAGAGAATGCGATCACTGGATTTTCTCTTAGGTGTTGTGAGCGATCTGTTCTGAAAGTTGGTGCGGTGCAATGGTTTTACTGGTTTAGTGCAGTGACATGTGAGACCAGTCCCCAGTGAAGCCTGGGCAGAAGCAGACTGTGCACTTAAATCTCACTGCACCAATGTAAGCAAGGAGTGATGTGGTTTGGCTAAAAGTGTTTTATCTATTGCAAGAATTGGCAGTAAACTTCCATATTCATAGAAAAGGCTTGAGTCCTAAGGTTGTAACCCTCATTTGAGCATCCTTTTTCTCATGTTTAGCCTTTAGAAAGTGCAGATTAATGCAATTTTAAACCCTATTGCATTTCATAGCATGTAAATGTTTTAGATACTTGGAATTTTTTATACTTTTACGGTTTAAGATGGATTTACATATATATGTACTTATTAATCTGGTAAATTTTTATGCAATATCTTTGTATGTTTCTTTTTCTGTTTTCTTGAAAAAATGTATCAGATTAAATTACATTGTGTGCCCTTTGCTCACTTGACCTGAGGTTTCCACTACTCAAAGAACACTGTTCTATTACTCTTCTCAGTGAGATGGTGAGATAGGTACTGGTGGAATCATTTATTTCCCTCTGGGTGTGTTTACTGTTCTAGTTTGAGTCAAGAATGTCCTTTATAAGCAAATGCTGTGATCGTCACTGTTTAATATGCTTTGGCTCACAATTTGGGATGGTCTTGTAGTGTACAAAAGAAACAAAACCAGAAAATGCACCCTGGGAGCAAATCTAATGCAGTCCAGCTGCTGAGAAGCGTTCAGTCAGTGGTACCAAATTATAGCTAGTTTGACCTAAAAGGTGCTGAAGCATGTGCAATGTGGATGTTGGATTCTTAACACCAAGTGCTTTGCTCTGCAGATGTGTTTGTGTTCACCAGTGTTGCTTGCCAGTATAGGTACAGCCTATAGTAATGTATGTGCATTAAGAGTAGTAGTAAGTATGTAAGTTCAAGATAGTAAGTTCTTGACAGGCGTTTCGCTTTAGAGAAAGGAGTTCTAGAAGAAAAATGTTTGTTTTGGTTTTTTGGGGGGGTTTTTTTTGAGGGTTGTTTTTGCTGGGTTTTGGGTTTTGTTGGTTTTTGAGAAGTGCTGAAAAGCACAGGCTTTTTCCTTCTTCAAATTCCACCAGCTCCTGGATGAACTTCACCAGGTTCCCTGATGTGGGCTTATCTTCCTTACCTAGTTCAGATTCATAAAGTCGTGCAGCAGAACATAACCACCCCTTTTTTTTGTTCACAGATCCTTTGATTTGTTGCAAACCTGGACTCAATTGGGTTCTTCTGTTTATAAGAATTTAATCCCGCACCTCCCAGGAACGTAGCTGGGTGGGGCATACTTTAAGGGGATGCTTACAATTTCTGATGCTGGTAACATGGAAGAGTCACTTCAGTGGCAGGTGAAAAAAGAGTTCCTTGTTCAGTATTTTGTAAGGACTGGAATATTGCGAGAGACAATCTAACAGAGAATACTTTGTGTCTCGATATTTCTACCTCTGTTAAAAAAAAAAAAAAATGCGAAGTTTATTGTTTGAGGCAGAAAACATATTCACTTACTGAGGTACAGGTGGAAAAAGGGATTTAGGTCTTAGTCTAGCTCCAGAAGAATGTCTTTTCTCCAAGATGGATGTGACTTGCTTCTTTCAAACTGCATGAGGCCGAAGCAGGCCAGATGTCTGACATGTGAAGTCACACAGCCAAGTACAGAACTGTGCTGCAATAGAAGCTGCTGGGTGGTACAAAGTCGGCAGGGGTTTATGATATGACATTTCTGCTCCCTTGGATGCTGCCAAGTGTTCAGCCTCATCCTACAGTGAAGCAGAGATGCTTCCCCAGAGACACTGCCAGTTTGAAATTGTTCTTGTTGGTCAAGCTCCCTGAGCTTTCTGACATACAGAGTGTGCGAAGATTTCCCTGTGTAACAGAAAGGATGAGGAAGTTTGTTTTTTCCTTCACTCAAGGAATCCTTTTGGGAGCGTGTTTCAGTCTTTCTTGTTGATGCTAGCTCATTTCAATATTTATTTCCTTATTCATGTTCTCTAAGATTTATTTAGAGCAAGAGAATTAAAGCATCACCTCACCCTGGCAATTAGGAACCTCATTGGGTTTTTGCTCCAGTAGGTGATTGATTATATATGTGACGTGAATCAGGTTGATGGTTTCCCATTCTACAGCCACCTGCAGCCTCATGGTTGATTGGGGTATTCCTGGGTGAAATGGGTGGTGACTCAAATCCTATTAATCCAAGAGGTGTCATCTAATTTCCATCTTGTAAGAGCTCTTCTTTGTGTACTTTGTGAAAACAAGGAGATGGTGCTTTTTTGGCAGTTTGATACTGCTGTCCCAATTTTCTTTCGCTTTTTTTTTTTTTTAATGTACACACATGCACATAAAAGATTAATTTTTGCTTGAAGTAGTTTTATTTAAGAAAAAATGTCAAATCTTTTATTTCTTTTTCCCTGAACTTAGGGGGGGTTTGACATTTTAATCTGCTGGAATGAAAAGCTAACTGCTATTACCACACTGCTTTTGATGTGAATGCTTGTAAAACTTAATTGGTCCAATTCAAGCTACGTAACATGTGTCCAGTTAACATTGTTACATGTCTACAGCATTATATGCAGCAGAGTTGTTTTGAAAAAATATTTCTCTTTGAAAACAGATCCATTATACTTCAGTGAATATGTAATATATGAAAATACATTTTTCACCTAAATTGTTGACTGTGTTGTCTTTTGATTCATGTCATGTATATTGTTGCATGCACGTTTGGCTTGTGTAGTCTGCTCCAGATCTCTTACAGAAGCAATTCTGAAAAAAGCTTTTCTATTCTTTATACTAAACAGTCAGTAAAACTACACCAGCTTCTTCTACACCAGATGCCTAAAAATTGCTGACTTTTTCTAACTTTCTGTCATTTTAATTTTAACAGAGACAGTTTAAAAGCAGCATTTTATACGAAACCAAATTCCTTGTGAAAATGTTTAACCATCAATACTGCTGTCTACCATCTCAATGCAGATACAGCTTCTTACAAAGCGGTATCTTAGTGTTGCTCTCACTTTAAAAATTACAACAATATTTTCTGTCCTTCACCTCAGGTACTGTTCTTGAAAAGAAGAGAAAGCATGGCTTACACAGTGATTGAACCTTAAGCTCCTGGATCAAAAACTGAGGCTTTTTTCATGAAGGATGGCAACACCGTATGTTCCTGTTCCTATTCCTGTTGGAAGTTCATCATCTAGCTTTACAAACAGAAACCAAAGAAGCTCTTCTTTTGGGAGCATCTCGACGAGTTCCAGCTCCTCAAAAGGACAGCTGGAGGACTCTACAATTGGTAGTTTTAAAAAGATGAGTGTGCCTGACCAGATTGGTTCTACGTCATCTGTGTGTAGTAGCCCACTTGTTAGGACTAAATTTACAGGTTTGGATACATCCATAGAATACTGTACTCAGCCTGTAGAAGAAATAGAGCAGAATGCAGATTCCAGAAGCTGGGAAGATCGACCGTCTACGCCTACTATACTGGGTTATGAGGTGATGGAGGAAAGGGCAAAATTCACTGTAAGTTTTGGGGATAGTATAGTTCATCCTGTAATGACAAGATAATGATTGAATGTGCTTTGCATTCTCTCTCAGTAATTAATCCTGCAGTTCAGGGATGTTGGAGTACTTTACAAATACCAGCTTAACTTCAGAGTACTTCCATCTGATGGGAATGAAAATATCATTCCTGGTATTCAGGTGGGAAAACTGAGATTCATAAGCAGACTTCCCTGTAATTGTGTAGGTAAATAGGAGGGATTCATTCTACTTGAGGTATCAATTTCTGCTGGAAAAGTCAGGAATTCCTTGCAAAGTTACAGTTCCTTGTGAAACTGAACTTCTAGAAGTTCTGGATACTTAAAAGTCTTAAATAAAATGCAGCCTTTTGTTTGAAATGAATGACGAGACGTCCTGATATTTGCCTTTGACAGTTATTGGTAACATAAAACATTTAAATTAAAGTGCATTCACACAGCTTACAGCTTCTTGCATTGCTAGGTTTAGTTTCTAGTAAGGGGAATCTGTTCTGAAAACATCAGAGTAAGATGTCACATATGCAGTATCTCATGACAGAACACCAGCTTAACTGATTTGTATTGATTGTTCTCAAAATGTACTGTAGCTGGCAATTCAATTTTTTTACATGCTATAAATATATTAAGGCATTTGTGCATTTGTTTTTGTGGATGTGGTTGAAACATTTCTTTGAGATAATTCAGCAGTGCTTGTGGGACCGATGGAAGTTGTTTGTTACTAATTATTTATTAATTATGTTACTTCAGGAGAGTGACATTAATCACAAATAGGAAAGGAGGAGGAAATAGCAGGCAAATTTTTTTTCTCCTATTTTCTTTTGGATTAGAAAAGTGTGGAAGCTAATGCCTTTATGGCAGTTCAAAGGCTAGTAAAAACATCAAGTTCCTTTTGCAAAGGGTTAAATAGTACTGCTTCTTAAATTTTTGAGAATGATAGCTTGTCTCATCGTAAGTTTTTCAGTTTCTAACATCTTCATGTATGGTAGCATAAGAGAAGAGCCAATTTTTTTTTTTTACATGTAGATTAAAAGATTCCTTTTAAATAATACCTTCAAAACTAAAGCAATGATTAGTGTTGTTGTATTGACACGGGTTAGTCTGAAAATATGCCAAGGCTTATTCCACTGTGCACGTTAGATGTTCTTCAGCTGTATTTAAAATCCGGAATCAAAGTTGTCATTTTACGTAGAAGGTTACAGTACAAATGGAACATTCTTCAGCATTGAAATGCTTGGTTGCATTTTTGCTCTTTCTGAATTCACTTCTGTTGATGTGTTTGTTTCTGAAAGCATATAATTAACTGTTTGTTTTCAGTTGCATGTTGAAAATAAGCTTGCTATTGTGCATTAAAACCAGTGTGTCATTAGTGCTAGAAATTTTGGTTGCTTCAGCAATGCAAAATCAATGAGATGGAAGACAGTGGAAATTAAATTGAAATCCTCTCTAAAAGAGGAGATTCAATTGCTGTAGCTTTTTTACTATTTGTTAGCATCTCATAGTTCCCAAAAATACAAATCTGAATTAGTTAAGCTGGGTGATGTAGTAACTTCAAGAGTTAGGTGTTAGTGCATGTTGGAGTACGTAGCTGCTGAAGCTTAAGGGAGAAAAACCTAGGCTGAAAAACGACTCTGTTTGTAAGCAATTGGTCTCAATGAGTTGACAGTCCTGGAATGTTTAATTAGCACGGGGGGGTTTTTTTAAGCCAACTAGAAATCATAGTAAGATGCTGAATCAGACAGAGATTGTTACTAAATATTGGCATATTTTCATTGAATATTTTGTATTTGTAGAATAAGGCAATTGAGGATTGACTGGAATCACTTAAATTAGTTGAATTCATTTGTTTTTTCCCAAAACCTTGTGGGAAGGAAATGACAGTTGGTTTTGTAATGATCTAGTTTTTCTTGTTTATTAATTACAAATCTTTATTATTAATTAATTAAATTTTTTTTGCAATTCTTAGTTACAAAAAAAGCACCAAAAACTGTTTTTCACTTTGGCAAGAAAACCAACTAAGTTTGTTTTAGGTTGAGGTTGTTTGGGTATTTTTGGTTTTGGATTTTTTGTTTGTTTGTTTCTTGGGGTTTGGTTTTTTTTAGCCAGTAATCACAAGCTCATTGCTCTTCTTATGATCATAACTTGTAAAGACTTTTTTTAAAGTTGTCTGATATTTAATTCAAAATCATTCAAAGTGAGGGCCAAACTAGCCAGATTTTAAAAAATCATGTGTGCCTTTGTAAGCAATGTCTTTGCAGAACTTCTAGTAGAATAAAAAAATTGAATAGAATATTGATCGGCAGGTAAATAAGCAAGCATATTTCCAAAGCTGCTTGTTCTATATTTCACTGTGTACTAGTGAAGAGTTCTTCACAATCATCACAAAATAAAACTGTTTATACTTTTGCTGTGACAAGAAAGCTAAAACATTTGGGCAAACATTTATACAGAAAATGCAAGACAGAAGAATTACCTTTTAATGTTGGCTTCACAGGCATGTCTTGCAGCATGAATTTTAAAAGCTAATAGCTTTTAGTTAATGACTGCCTCTGTCACAGTCCGTGACTTCCACAGATGCTGCTGCTTGAAAGTGGAATCTCGTGCTTAAAAAGTAGATAAGAGAAGTACTTGCTGAAAAATTACTTTTAATTTGCACTGTAGTTATCTGTAGTTTGTGTAACTGACTGCAACTTAATATATTATAGAATACAAAAATGCTAAAACCAGTCTCACATGTCTACAGAAACTGGCTAGCACTGGGATTTTCACATGCTGGGACTGCAACAAGAAAAATAGGTTTATCAGCTAAGACAACCTGCTGTGAAAACATGAAATACCAGGAAAGATTTTACTATGTAACAGATTAGAAAATGTTTTAAATAGAATCAGGTTAAATGCTTGTAAAGGATTGTTTATCATTGTGATTCCAAAAATAGCTTTTTCTTCCTCGTTTTTGTTTTTGTTTTTTTAAACTAGAGAACACCTAGACTGGGGAAGCTAACCCGGTACAATTGCAGAACCACTTTTTCCTTACATTGGAAAAAGTAATGTTGCAGCATGAGAACCCTTCTTTCCTAGACGCTGCTTAATATTTTCTAGTTAAAATTGTGTGTTGTTAGATTCATAGTGTGCAGGCATTTGAGTATCAGTCCTTCTAAAAGGTAATTGATTTTTTAAAAATTATTATTATTGTTTTATTTGGTTATCCATTTGCTTTTATATAGGAGAATGGTACTGTTGTGCTGTTGTCTTGCTAAATTTTGATTCAAAGGATCCATTACTTCAGTATAATAGTTCTGATGCAGTTATCTAGGGAAGTGGTCACATTCTGCCTGGAAATACCAAATCTAATATTCAAGACAAATGGAACCAAAGCAGGATGTTATTTTTATCCTGCATCACTTTTCCTTTTGAATATAACACTCAGTAACTGATTATTACAGTCATCTTAAAACAGATTGGCTTCAAGGATTGATGAGTAAAACTATAATTCAGCAAAGGTTAAAGTAGATCACTAAGACATACTTCACTTACCTATTTGATAACTGAAACTTGGTTTTTGCTGGGGTAGAAATCTGGATGCAGTTTCACAAATGCTTTCTTACAGACAGAAAATAGTTAAATGTATTTAGTAATTATGGAAACTCCATCCTTAAATTCTGAAATTAATTTATACTGTTTGTACGGATAATTAAGTTCAATTTTCTTATAAATAAATTTATTTTTTTAAAATCTATAGGTTTTGTGTCATTAAGAAATAAAGGATAATGTCAGCCTTCCAGCCAATGCAGCCTGAAGTCCTCCACATTTTTCTGATATTCCTGTTTTTCCACGCAGGTATACAAAATACTGGTAAAAAGAAGTCCAGAGGAAAGTTGGGTTGTTTTCAGACGGTACACTGACTTCTCCAGGCTTAATGACAAGGTGAGAATTATACACTGATAAATTTCTCAGCTAACTTGCCTCACTCTTCTTTCATTTTCTGTGTCTCACATTTTTGTCACTTGCTTTCTTTTCTTGCTTATTTTACTGCATATAAAACACTTACTATATTAATGAATGAATAAGTATGATTCCTCGGGTTTTTAAAGATACAGGAAATAACTGCAGCTAGTATAAAGAAGGTATTTCTTCATCTGAAGCTGTTAGTGTGCTTCATACTTTATTCTTAATTTATGTGGTAAAGGAAATTAAAAACTATTTAATAGTTGTAGCCCCTGCATGGAAGTAGACCTAGGGGCCTGTATTCTTTTGCAGGAGTGAGCCAATAATTATTTAATCCTTTTCAGTGCAAGAAACTCTCCTCTTTTTGATAATAAAATTGAAGTTTTATGAGTATAAGAAGTTCTTTGTGTGTTGGTCAGTCTTCAGTTGTTTTCAGTGTCTTTGAAGTTAGTTGTGAAATGTTATATTAATTGTGAAATTCAACTTTAAAGCTGAAGAGAGAGATGCCAGGTAAATAGGGTTCTGGGTCAGCAACTTCATTTTTAGAACGTTTGAAAACAAACAGTGTTTGTCTAAAAAACACAAGGTTTTTGAACTGGTAAATAGCGTTTGGCTGTCACATTCAGCATTATTTCTATAGAAGCATAAAAGCAGAAAAACAGAATTACACTTCTTTGTCCTACTGTTCACACCTAAGAATAATCTTTCATTGCAAGTTTAACACATGTTCTACTATTATATTCTTTCATGTTCAAACTTGAAACTTTTTAACACTCCCTTTTTTTACCAGTAGTAAGGGATTTTTGGTATACCTTTTCTTCTCTATGGATCAATGTGCCTAATCAACTAAGAATTTAATTCTGCTGAATTTTTGCCTACGGACTTGAACTTACACATTTCTCTGGGTGCTTGATTTGACCTTTTTAGATACCTTTTAGGCTACTTTTAAAACATCAGTGTAATCTAAAACTACCACAAATTGTTGAATGTCAATTACTTCAGAGATTTCTTTCTGAAGATATTTCTATGTTTTAATTCAGTCTGTCCTAGATTAAGGAATGCCTTGATATTGACAAAAGCCTGATTTCTTTTGAAATGATGATGTTCTGGGGATTTCAACTCAAATTTCAGAAGTCAAGTCATACAACAGTTTGTATTTTGGTCAGCTATGTTGGATACGGGCCAAGAACTGGCTTACATGCATTGACTTTTAGCGTGGCTATCAGTAGTTTGAAAAATTAAAATGCAGAGATATTAATTTTAGAATAGATATTTAGATTCTACAAGTGAAGTCCTTAGTCTTTGCAGTTAAATCTTTGACAAAAATGTTTGGTTTTAACATGATTTACAAGTATTAGGACTTCTCTTTAAAAGGAGGAACTTTATTTTTCTCTTGTGCCACTGACTGACGCTTTTTCATCTTTCAGTGTCTAAACTTTTCTAAACTTTTATTTTGTTACTATTCTGTAATTCTCTAGAAGCTTCTGAATTATGGTACCTTTCAATTCCTGGAGCTGGCATTTCTGTATTATAAAAAGCATGATCTCTTGCGAATTGAAGAGTAAAAGGTTACGTGCACACATCAGTGGTTCAAAAGGCAACACCTGAAATACCTTGTTTTCTAATGACAAATACAAACATGAAGTTGCGGGCATGTACGCTCTCAGGATTTTCTGTACCATATCTCCTAGAAATCCAATATAAACAAGAGAAATACACTGTCTTAGAAATCGTTTTCTTCACTATCCTTCTTGAGGTTGGTGGCAAATGGTATTAGAAACTTGTCATTAAATGCCAACCAAATTGAATAATCAATCACTGTGTGAATCAGTTTAAAGTATTAACAGAGGGGGAATGGCTTTTCAGGAAGACTAGGTAGAAACAAAAGAGCAATATGTTTTGTATGTGTCAGGCACATATTTATTCACAAGTCCAAGCTGAACTGAGGGTTGGACTTCGTCAGTGGCTAAAAATGGAGAACATGTGAGAATAGGGACAGTGTTACAAGTTGGGGCATGGGTAGATAAAATCAGGACCAGATGAATGAATGCAGGTCAGCTAACTAATAGAAGCAGCTAGTGAACATAATAATAGCATTCTTTATTTGCCCTGATCTCTCAAAGAAAATAAATAAGGCAGAATAGATAGCAGTAGGATTCTAGTAAGTGTTTTGTACTTCCTCTAGTTTCTGAAATACTTTTAGTATGGAACAGCTAATAAAATAGAAATGAATAGGAGTAAAAGAGCTCAAAACTATGAACTTTCCTTTTATGAATTAAAGGAGTAAGTGCAGCAGCAGGTTAAGACTTGAAAGGAACAGATTTCAAGTGTGAGCAACAAGATCATTGAATGTCAAAGCTATTTACTTTCCAGGCAATGAAAAGGTTATTAAAACTCCATACCTACTGAAAGAAGACAAATAGAAGATGATGGCAAAGTAATCCAATGTAAAGGAGAGATGAGAGAGTGCCACTATAGGTCCACAAGAAGCCACATAGTGCTCTCAGAGTCAAAAGTCATTTAAAAATATACAAATAGAGATCATCACAAGGAGAGTAGTACAAACTTAGAAAGACTGAGGCAGAAGTGCTGAGATGGAAGATGAGCTATCACAGGACGCTAAGAGCAATAGGTAAAGTTCCATGGATCCTTAGAGACAGAAGTAAGGGAAGGAGACAGGAAATTAACAGATCCATTACTTGAGAGCAAACTGTAGGAAGCAAATAGCGAAGGATGTGGCAAAGACTGAAATACTGTATTTTGCTTTAATATTAACAAAAATAATGTTAATGGATGTTGGAACGTGTCAGAATTTGAGGGGTTCAGAGCAAAGGCTAAAATGCAGACATTTGGCCAGATGCATAGGTTTTGTTTGTTAAGAACACCTAGTGGATTGGAGAGGTATGTGAAGGATACACTTCTGTCCCATAAAATGGTGGGAAAAGAACTTTGTAAACTTTATTACTATGCTAGTAGAGATGTTGAACAAATAATGAAATGGCTGGGCTTAAGAACCAAGAAGTTAACTGTTTCTCTCTGAGGCTGTGCCTCATGTGATGTGCATAGCCTGTCACATGATGATGTAGGTGAGACACATCTAGATAAGATGCGGGAGCCAAGCAAGCAATCACAGCCAGCATAACTTGTCTGATCCACAGTTTTTCCTGCTGTCTGAGGAGTGTTCCAGAAAGAATGCCCAGGACTGTGCTGTTGAAAATTAGTCTGCTGACAACAGCTAGCTTTCTCATACTCTCTTCACCCACAAAAGGACTAATCTGTGGGTAGGTGTACTCTTTCCTTAGAAATAACTTACATGTTCTACATACCAGACAAGTGAAATTACCATTAGTAGAAATCTGTGTGGCTCAAAAGCTTTCCCAGCAGTGGTTATCTCTGGTCCTCTCTGCAACTAACATGGGAACTAATTTTGTTACCTTTTCTGGGTTCAGTTCTGTTCAGTATTTTATTAACTTAAGAGGGGTTATGGAGCATAGAGGATACTCTACATTTATGGTATAAAAAGTAACTTGGTAAGAGATGAAGTAACTTTGGATGACCAAAGATAAAAATGTCAGCAGAGTCTAATATCAAGATGCAATTCAGTAAGAGAAGAGGAAAAATACATTTAAATAATTAAACACAGAAATAAAGAACATGACTTTGACAATAAACCACTCTATAAAAAAGAAACTACTAGTTATCATTGACTATTTGAATATACAATGCTTGCGATGTTAAAAAAGCACCATTTCTTGTGCTATGAAATGGTACTTGTATGAGCAAGGGTGATTCACTAATGTGGTTCTTCCTTTAAACTGTGTAGAGAGATTCTAGCTGAAAGACAGTATCTGTTTAAACTTTTTAAAAACTTAATCTAATGAAAGAGCTACCCATTAGCTTTTTCAAAGAGTCCATAAAGAATAGTTAAATAAAGCCTATTGTCAGAAGGCTTAAATTGGGCCATGCAAGACAACCACTGAAGAATTATCTTGCAGCTTTGTAAACATTGAGTGCTAAACTGTTTTCAAGGCAGATTCTGGAATCCCTGTCACTGAAACATTCATAGGAATATATTAGGTGTGCAGTACATCCCTGATGGAAGTTGGCTTGATCCTGTCTTCAGAAAAAGATTAAGCAATTCTTGTGGCAGTTGGAGGAACATTAGATTTTGTGAAACCTGTTTACTTTTTCCTGTTGGTTGTAAATCCTATTCAAGATTTTTCTGTGTCAAGCACACCTTTTAAGAAAAGGCATCTAAAAATTGTTTTTCATGAAAATGTTAATTTTTTTTAATCTTCATGCATATTAGAAAAATAATTAATTGGCAGCCTTGGACAGGTCTATCATTATGTAATTTTATGCTTCCATTAATTTGCATATGTCATTTTTAAATTTAAAGAAAAATTTTAGGTATTTATGATGTTGAGTATACCCCATTACTATTTAAATAACTCAAAAATACAGTTTTGCATATTAGTTTGCCTAGAGTTTGAGCCACATCCATGCATATTGACATTTTAATATTCTACGTGTACAAGGAGCTACTCTTTACTAGAAGTATGTTATTAATGTGTTGTAATTCTGCTGTCTCCCTAAAAAAAGATGAGTTGCAAAGTTGTATGTTTGTAATGACTTTTTGTATATTTTATTTATATCATGCTTATTGTCCCTAAGTACTTTGGAAGAAACATCACTGAAATCCTCACCTGATAACTTTTTACTTGCATACAATTTTCTTATATTTACTGACTCAAAGGCATTAAATGGCAGACTCAGAGACATTAAATAACAAAGCAGAGTTTTTCATTCTTACTTTTATGTGGTAAATTTGAGAGAGAATTTGATTGTGTAAGGCAACACAGCAAGTGACAGAACTGTGTCCATAATTTATGCTATAATTTGGATTGTATTTACAGTTGAGATTTACCTTGTGCTTTAATTTAACAGAAGACAGAAAGATCCTGTGATTCTGAGTAAAGTCAGTGCCTCTGTCAAACTCGGTATTTCGTCAAGACTTTCTTCCTGGTTTTCTTCATTTGGTTTTGATTTCTGTTTCAGCTAAAAGATATGTTTCCGGGCTTTCGATTGGCCCTCCCACCAAAGCGCTGGTTCAAGGATAATTATAATCCTGACTTCTTGGAAGATCGACAGTTGGGACTACAAGCATTCCTCCAGAACCTAGTAGCTCACAAAGATATTGCTAACTGGTACGTGATTAATCTTTGCTTGTGGATTGGGATCTTCTTGTGTTCAAAGTCCTCGTATAGGCTTCTAGACTCTAGCAATATATCTTTGAGCAACATAGTAAGGAATTTCATTATCAATCATGTTAATGTTGTGCATTTGATCATTATGTGAATTATTTAGTGTCCTGTTAAGTTAATACCATCTTAGCCTAAGCAAAAAAGAGCAATTGCAGTATTTTGAATTGTACATGGTTAACTACTAACCAAAAGCTGTATATATAAACTGTTAGACTAATCCCATGTTTACTCCTAAAACATTACTTCTGTGCGCTGAATGCAGAATTGATACATTTTTAATTTATATTAAGACTAAATGTTAGGCTTTCATAATAGAAAGCACCTATTCTGTTATGCGATTAGTTTTTAAAATATATATTAAACTAAAGGTTTTTGATTTACATTACTTGATAGTAATAGAAGTACCTTTATAGATTGCTTTACATAAGTAAATGTAAATCACAAACTAAAAAAGGCTCAAGAAGAGTCTAAAAAACAGTGTGTTCAAGCAACAAGGTGCAGAAGTATCTTTGAACATGATCTTTTTTTCATACAAAGTGGAAGATTCTTCCAGAGCTCAAAGATGAGTAGAATATAATTCTGGCAAATGAAATGTAAAATCAGTTTAACATAGGCCAAAAGAGAATTTTTGTAAGCAAGTTGCTAGAGGCAGAGCAGTTAGTTCTAAAAGTCTTTTCCAACACCAGAAATAAAAAAGTTGTGAGGTTGCTGTACAAGAGATTGTAGGAGGAGGAATGAGTCTGACGAACTCTCTTCATCTGAAACTTCATTAAAAATGAAGAGTAAGCAATTATCTAGAGCAAACAGCATTCCCTCAAGAATTTTAAAGGAACTAAAATGTAAAATTGCTGAGCTACGATGTGAGACCGTATAATGCTTGTATCTACTTTTACTTTTTAGTAGTATAACTATCACTACATTTGGCACATTTTTATAAGGCATTTGACCATTGAGTTTGGGAACTAGAGATTAGTAAGTCTGACTCTTGGTACTGCTTGTAATTAAAAAACTGGTAAGCGGGTAAATAAAAATAGTACTTGGAAAAGCAATTAAGTCTTTTGCAAAGGGAATCTGTCTTGCAAGTAGTTATGAAGGAGCTCGTATAAAATTATTGAAAGGCAAGGGGAAAAGGATTGATGAAAACTTAGGGCTATTGCATATGGAATGCTGGATCACAATTATGGACACTGATGTTCAGAATACCTGGAAATGGAAATGAACAATGAGATCATGAAGTACTGTAGAAGGATCCCAAGGCACTGAGTAACTAACATTAAATTTCATGTCATGAAGTGCAAAATGACAATCAGTGCATACACACAGAATCAAAAGCTCATTTGTTTTTTACAACCTGGAAAACAACTGTTGGCATTGATACAGTTTTCTGAATCAATTTACTATT
This sequence comes from Antrostomus carolinensis, assembly GCF_000700745.2. Taxonomy (NCBI): domain Eukaryota; kingdom Metazoa; phylum Chordata; class Aves; order Caprimulgiformes; family Caprimulgidae; genus Antrostomus; species Antrostomus carolinensis. The sequence continues at coordinate 15,065 of NW_010296341.1, read as the reverse complement.
CAGCAGTAGTCAAAAAGTTGCATTAAAAATTGTTGAAGAGGAACTTGAAAGGGGAAAAAAAAAGTTATTGCTGTGGGAATCTGAATTGCACTTCCACGTAGTCCAGTACTAAAACACAACTTTGGATTTCAAAAGAGGGTCTGCTAGAAGTACAGAGAAGGCAAGCAAGAATAGATGAAGTTACAGACCAACTTCCCTGCGAGAAGAGTTCTGTACTCTTCAGTCTGTTGTCTTATGAAAGGGCTGGCTAAACAGGGCATGTGAAATCATCAAGAGGATAGGGAAGGTGAGTAAAGAATGTTAATATTTTGGATGATTCATAGTCATCTCTCAGTATGTCACACTGAGTTATGAAGCTTTGTTGTGAGATGTCAGAGACAAAAAGCTTAAATGGTTTCGAAAAGAAATTGGGATCAACCTATGAGTTTCTCTGTCAGTGGCCATTAAACATGATTACATGGGTGAAATATGTGACTGAAAAGTTTAGGAACTTCCTGGCTATTAAATTACACAATATTAGGTGTACCAAAAAAAAGGTAACTATTCTCTGAATGTCACTTATGTTATGCTGCTGGAGACAGACTAGTGAGCTGGATGGACTTCTAGTCTGCTTGAATAGAACTAGAGGCTTAATGCTTCATGTTGTTGTAGCTAGTTTGGTAATTCAGCTGGCTTGTTTGTGTCTTGATGATGGTCCATGTTGGACAAAATAGTGTTTGTCATAACTTAAGGCAAAAAAATCCAAAACAACTTTTTGACAGTATTGCTCATCAGTTACAAAAGGGAATTTAAATATTTATGGAATCAGTTTGTATTTTGATTAATGAACAGGTAGCTATCTGAAATTTAGTTTTGAGGAAAACTTAAGGCTCTGTGTGAAGAATAAGGTTTTTAATAAACTTTATATCCTATTGGTACAGCTTATGTTCTAATCTTGGGATCTGTAGACGTTCTGGATTCCTCAGGAAGTGATTAAACTAGGGAGATTTTGGGGGGGTTTTTTTGGTTTTTTTTTTACCTACTTATCAGAGAGTAAAAGTTACTATTAACAGAAATTAAGATTGCATCTTACATGAGCAGTGGTGAGCATCTGACCCTGCTCCCTCCTTAAATGCTCACCATTTACTTCTACAGTTTTGCAAATAAGTCAGACTGCTTGGGTCACACCAAAACCAAATGAGCCTTTTCTCTTTGTAGGGAAGTCTCCTTCATTTCTCTTTATGCAGTGTATTATCATTGAGACATATTGACAGTGGGAAATTTACTCTTTGGGGATGGGAGACCTCATTTGGTATACCTATTTTCCAATAAAACCAGGTTCACAAAGTAGTTTAAAGATAAAATGTAGGATGGTGAGCATATGACTAAATTTAGTCTGTTTTATGTATTTCTTCTCACATTTTGCTTTGTATTGAAGATTCGGTGAAAGATAAATTGGAATCCACCCACAGTTTGATGTGTTCAAGAGAATTTCATAACCCACAAAGTGGGAGAAAGAAGTTTAACCTGCTAAACAGAAGTGTCATCTGACTTTCTATAGATGACAAAGCTCTCCTCTGCCTCCACCCTGTATAAGAGGATGGTTGAAAAGGAGGAACTGAGTCAGCAGTTTGTCTTGTCAGGGATCTCATGTGCAGCCTGCCCCTTGCTGCCCTCTGTAATGCTGCCTCAAATGCAGAGAATGAGCAGAGGGCAGATGCCGCTGCCCTCACCTTCCCATGGGACTTAGGGTGGGAGGAAGCGACAGGCAATTACTTCGGATTCACATCTTCCATTTTTGTGCATTCATTGCAGTAGGAGATGATTTAAAGATTTATAGCAGTGAGTGCAAGCACAGAACTGCTAATAAGTTACTACTTGCTAATTAATTGTGAATACAGTATTCTGAATGGAGGTTATTTATAGAAGAATGAATACAACAGAGCAGGAAAGTCTTTAAAAAGTGGGCAAAGGGACGTGTTTGGAGATGTTGAAGAATTTTCTAAAAAGTAATCTAAACTTGGAAGATAAAATGAGCAAGGTGCTCAAAATACTCTATAGTAAACCACAGGATTACACATACTTCCTTCTTCTGGCCTTTGCAAAATAATTGATGGAGGAGGATGACAACTGATACACAATTTTAAGTTGAATGCATTAGTTTGAAATGTACGTGTAGAGATGCTATGTAGTCTATCCATGGCACGTTAACTTTGTCACTATTTTATAATTCTTGTATGTATATGTACATAAACATATACTGTATATATATAAAAATTGTATACTGTGTATATGTCAATGCCTTACTATCTTAGCAAAATAAACATGTTCCTGTACCCATGCTTAGTTCCACGGGTATTTCCTGAAGGGATCTGCATATGGATTTTAGCAGCATACTTTTTCATTCATCTTTTAATATTTATTTTTCACCAGCAGAATTTTTCAAACCTTTTCAATACCAGAGTGATAAACTTGCTTGTCAGTTGTCATGTAGCAACAAATTCTATGAAGATCTGAAAATTCATGTTCTAAATTGACTTGCTCTCTGTTTGAAAACTCTTGTGTACTTGAACAATTTCATAAGTCACATTTTAAATACTGTTATCTCATACAACTGAGGCTTCATAGTTTGTTAATGGTTTTTTGAATACTTGGGAGTAAATTTGAAGATAGATGTTTGTATGCCTTAAATGTGATCATACAATGGCAGTATCTGTTTAAGTGTTGTTGCTTTTTTGTACTTCAGGTAATTCACTCTCTTTTTATTTGGTTAAGTCTTGCAGTGAGAGAATTTCTTTGTCTGGATGATCCTCCAGGTCCTTTTGACAGTCTAGAAGAGAGCAGGGTAAGTGCTATGTAATAAAATAAAAGCATAATGCAGTAGTTGTTGTTAGAATATTGTAAAATCTGCTGAATGGTATGGAATGAAACATTTTTATTTCTGTTCTTTCACAAAAATCTGCAAATAGGTGTACTTCTAAAACTGACACAGTCTGATTATTGGTGCACGCTGATAATCTTTGACTGCTGTACTTCATCCCTGTCCCAAGATATAATCTTCTCCTTTTTGCCTTTTATGACCAGTGGATGAAATTTGTTTTTAAGGCAACTACTTCCATAAGGCAGCTGCTGCATATGAGAGTTTTTGTAGGTTTACATTCAACAAGTTATCACAACGCATCCACCTTAGACTTCAGGTCTTGCAGTAAAATGTTCTTGCTATGAAATGTAATGAAAGGACTGACTCTGACCACCTAAAATCATGTTCTTGCAGATAATTGAGCAGTGTCAGTGTTTTAAAACAGCAGCCCTTCAACATGCGTATGAGCACACTGAATAATACTGCATGATGCAGCCTGTTTTATTAGAAGTACATTTCACTGGCATGCAGACCTATATCAAGTCTGTCTAGAACAGGTGGTCTTAGTTTTCTTGCTTTATAGAGTAACAGTGTGATGTGGAATTGCACGTACATTGTTAATGCTGTAGAAATTATGAATGGTTAAGTGATGCTCCTTCAACTAAATCTGTTTTGCATGTGAGTAGGAGTGCCTTGGCTCTTGTTACATTACTGTGTACATCTGAAGGATCTGCTGTGGGGTTTGTGTTATATTTGATTTCTATACAATCACTTTTCTTTATAGCTATTTCAGTTGATGAAAAGTTATTAAAATTACAGGAATTATATGTTCAGATAATAAAGAAATTCAGGTGCCACCTTCATAGATATTTGGTCATGCATGCTGTCGTGAAGTCTCAGGGTTATTCTTCCACCGCAGGATTTTAGGCAAACTATTAAAATAGCTGTGCTGTTGTAATTTTGGCTATTAACTATTTTTGAAAAGTTGTCAGACACAGCTGTCACAAAATCCTGGTCTCCAAAGGAAATTCCACTTTATTACAGAATGGTTGAGGTTGGAAGGGACCTCTTGAGATCATCTAGTCCAACCTTCCGTTTTAAGCAGGGTCAGCTACTGCAGATTGCACAGGACCACGTCCAGTCAGGTTTTGCATGATCTACAGAGGAGACTTCACAGCCTCTCTGTGCAGCCTGCTCCACTGTCTGATCACCATCACAGTTAAAAAGTGTTTTAATGTGTTCAGATAGAATTTCCTGGTTTTTAATTTGTGCCTGTTGTCTCTTGTCCTATTAGTGGACACCTCTGAGAATAGTCTGGCTCCCTCTGCTTCATTCCCTCCCATCAGTAATTTACATCCATTGATAAGATCACTCTGAACCTTCTGTTCTGCAGACTGAAGAGTCCCAGCTCTCTCATCCTCTTCTCGGATGAAAGATGCTTAGATCTCCCTTACTTATCTTTGATCAAGATCTTTGAATCATGAGCCCTGAAGTCCTGGTAGACAACAAGCTGGAGATCAGCCAGGTCCCTCAGCACTCATGGGTGCAACCTGTTAGGCCCCATGGACTTACGTATGTCCAGTTTAAGTGCTCCCTGACCTGGTTCTCCTCCACTAAGTGTGAGTCTGTCTTGCCCTTCCTTGTCTTTTCCTCTGGTTGCAGATGTCTGGGATTCCTGAAGTCTGGTCTTAGTAGTCAAGATGGGCAAAGATGGCATCGAGTACCTTAACCTTTTCAGTGTGATTTGTAAGAAGTTCCCCCACTCCCTTCAGCAGTATGTCCATGGTTTCTAGTCTTCCTTTTGTTGATTATGTACTTGTAGAATCCTCTCATGTTTCCTTTCACGTGCTGTTGCGTGAAAGGGGTGGTAAAGCAGTTTGGCAGGAAATAAACCCCCTTTCATTCCAGCTTACCCTCGGATATCAGAGGAGCTGGGGGTGGCTGGGCTTAGATCCTGAGTGATGCCCAATTCAGCACTACGAGTCCCACAACAGCAGATTCACTCGATAGTGCACTGCACGCCCATCTGCCCAGGATTTATGGACTCTCAAGGCTAAACCTGCAGAATTTAGCAGTGTCTAGTGAGGAACGGTGTGGCTGGACAGGCACAGTTT
>NW_010296341.1:0-10000 GCF_000700745.2 Antrostomus carolinensis | reverse complement strand
CAGCAATTTAATAATTGAATAAGGCACTTTAATAAAACAACAGGAATAATACAGATTTGTGTGGATTGCTGGTGATAATCTACTGTCTGCAGAAGCATATACAGGCATCAAGGTTACAAATTACTGACAAGCGCTAAGTTGGAAAACAGTTCTATAGAGGTTTCTGAGTCTCTGAGGAAGTCCTCGGGGCAGTATAAATCTTACCCAAAGGCGTCCCTATGTGGGGGAAGAGAGGCTCTGCCCGCTGACTAATCCCAGAGGTCAGAGGTCTGCGATGGTATCTTCCCTGACTTGTCTGTGATTGTGTCTTCCCTGACATCCCCCTTTCTTTGCGCTACTTTTATACTGTTTTTACCCTCAAGGTGGAGCTTGAGTGACCCTAGTCATACTTTTATTGTGATTGGTAAAAACTCTTTTGTTTCCCTTTTAAGGTATAGGTTACATAAAATTCAGAGCATACTCTCAGTAGGGGGGTGGTCGTCGCACCTTGGAGGTGGGAGGCCTTTGAGCCAGAGGCGTGTTTTTTTATTATCATGATTCAAAGTACACACAAGGACGGCATTTGTCTAAAGGACTGTTGGCCCAGGATTGCTAACAGGTGACTTATCAGCTCCTTGGTGTCTCTGAGGCTTATCTGCAGTGATTTTCAGAGTTTGGCCACGGAATCTTCACTCCCTCCATCCTGCTGATATGCAGACCAGGGTGTCCAGGAAACCACCTTGGAGAGGATTCTTTGCATACCAGTTGCATTCTTCCCTGGGATCTCCTTTGACATTATACCTTTCCTTAATGTATGAACAATGCTGTATTTTGATTTCTAAGTTATCCCCAGTAATTATTCCACACATGCCTTGCCTCAGCTCCAGGTTGGCCTTCACTTTAACTCTGTCCCTACAAGATGAGACAGCAGCCCTGTATTCCTCCTGGGGCACTTCTCCATGCTTCCAGTGCCAGTAAACTTCCTTTTTATAGGAAGTTCCTTGCTCATCCAGACAGCCCTCTTGCAATCTTTGCTTGATTTTCTGCTTCTCGAGATGGACCTTTCTTGAGCTTGGAGGTGGTGATCCTTGAATATTAACTAGCTCTCCTGGGCCGCTCTTCTCTCCAGTGTGGTTTCCCATGGATTCATTTTCCAAGCAGATTCCTGAAGAGATGCTTTTTGCCCTGCTCCTGCCTGTTAGGATCCTGAACTCCTACATATCAGAGAGTATCTATATCCATCCCTCGCTTTTTTTTAACAATGCCCAACTACAGAGCAAGCACTATGGTTGACATACTTATTCCTGGAGTTCATTTTTAAAGGTATCCCAAAAATAACTTCTGTTTCATCTTTTTGCTGTTACTGTTGTCATACAAAGCATTGCAAAAAAAAAAAAAAATCTTCTATCACTGTTTTCCTGATAATGGAAAATATGGATATTTGGTTTATGTCCATTCTATTATTCCAGTTCAAGAAAGACTTGCCTAAACATATTTATCTTTTTTGAGACGGGTACAGATACCTCCCCTGTTAGAAATTGTTTAGGCCTTACAGAAACTTAATCACCGAAATGTAGGCAAAGTACTTGCTAAAGCAATCTTTTTTTTTTTTTTTTTTTTTTTTTTGTCATGTCCTTGGTAATTGTTTCCACAGGTCCTTTTCACACCATCAGTGTTTCATGATCCACTGAAGAAGGAAGCAAAGCTCTCTTCCAGCTGGCCTAGTTCTGTTGCCCTTTCAGAACCTGCAGGGAAAATTGGTCCCACTTGGGTATTGGAACTGTACCAGACTCCAGGTTTCCAGCTCTTCAAGGAGCAGGATACCTCATAACGCACAGCTCCCTGATAGGTCCTTCTCAGCTTTGGTTCACCTTTCTGCTATTCCAGCATCCCAGAATGTGCTGATGTTTTCATTCAGTTGTGAAGGGTGACTTCCTTTCCTTGGGCAGCTGATACACAGACTGCAGCTAGAGATGAGTTTTTTCCAGAAGGCTTTTTTCAGTTCTTGTTTAGAACAATAAAACAGTTTACAGCACATGGAATATTTTTAATTATTCTGTGAACAGGAAAATTTGCATGTGCATAAATCTAAAGGTAGAAATAATATAACTTAATTATATTCTTAAGGAAATAATGACAAGTTTTCAGATAGAACACCAGCAACCCTGAACAGTTTTACAGAATACGTTACAATTCACTTAATTGGCTTGGATGAAACAGGATAACTGCTTAACTGGAATGATTGCTAAAGCAGTCACTAAAAATGCAGCATGAAGAATGAATTGCATGCCATGTGTTCTTGGCTCTAGTAGATGTGAGTAAAGCTGGGGCTTAACTAACGATTGGTCTTCAATGCCTGTCAACAAAGATACGTTTGCTATCTGAGTCAATAAAATAAATTAAAACAGTGCAAAAATAATCAAAATGGTTATTGGATTAAAAAAAACTGCATTTGTTTGAATTGCATAATTACAGGAAAATAACATTTTAGTAAAGTTGATAAGTCTGCTTCAATTAAATCAAAAAATAGTATCTTCTTGATGTTTGTAGTCCATTTGAAAACTTCAGGAAAACAGTGTCCTAACAGCATTGTTCTTAACTGAGCTCATACAAAATGTTTATATGCAACGGATTCCGTGAATTAGTGGTTAATTGCCTGTAATGCTGAGCCAAGAAGGCCGCCTATGTGGGTTTCTTATTTAGCAAGAACATGTAAATTATTAAATCAGAACTGTGCGTTACTGTTGGTAGACTTGCTCTTTCCAGTAATAAATCAGCAGGCTCTGTGCCAGCAGTTCTGTCACTTCCTGCATTCAGTGGATATTGCATTATATGTTGGCTCTTCTAATTAAGCTTTGAGATTGCTCATGGTCAAATTCATCACGGTATAGAATATATGGATGTCAAGCTCAGCAGAGTAACACAACATATTTATCATGGTTGAGTAGTTAGTGTTCTTAGCATTTCATTAAACTTTTTCAAAATGTTTTTGTATCGGTCTTATGACTCTCATGATTGTACTATTTATAGCAGCTATATGGTACAGAAGTGTACAACTTTGTCTTTATCCTGAGTAAGAGAAGAACATGCATTTTATCCAGATATTCCTAGTATCTTGAGAATAATTAGAAAATACTAAATTTACTTCCAAGTCTTGTGAAAGCAAAGCTTCTGTGAGGGGAAAGGAGAGTAGGGAGTTCAGCTGGTATTCCATGTAGGCAAAAAGGTTCAAAATCAGGGACTGCGTATCAAAAGAGAGAAACCTCTTTCTAAAGTCTCTTGTGAGACAAACAAATGGTGCGATAAAGTATTAGCATTGCAGTTTAGCATAAGAAATTCATTGTTCAAAGCAAAGCAGCATTGTTTCCTAAGGACAGAACTTCTCTTTTTAAAGTTTATATAGCTCTTAATGGTAATCAATACAAAGGAAAGCATCTACAATTCTGTTACAGGTTGATATTTCTAAAAGAAAAATTAATGAAGGCAGTCCACTGAAGTTAAATGGAAGATGTTCTTAAATTTGTCTTTTAGGCTTTCTGTGAAACTCTGGAGGAAACAAATTACCGTCTACAAAAAGAACTGCTTGAAAAACAAAGGGAGGTTGAATCGCTGAAGAAATTGTTAAGTGAAAAGCAACTTCATATAGATGCTATTGAAAGAAGAATTAGGTATGTAGAAATTTTATGGGTTTTCGGAGTTCTTTCCATGAAGGCATTTTCTCCATACAGTCACAGGCACCAGATTTAAGTGTGTTCTTGGAAACTATTTTCCCCACATAACCGCACACAAAGCAATATTTTCAGTAGGCTCTTTTCTCATATGCTATCTAACAAGCTGTTGTGTAATACAAGTGACTGAGAAAGTGTTGTCTCATCTTTTTTCCTCTAAAGTAACTGGAATGACGTTTCCTAATTCTTTAAGTCCTGTAAAGATAAAGCAAAGATTCTGTTCTGCTTTTGAAATGTTGGATATGTGAAATGCCCTGCTAGAGTTAAGAGCAGTGGAAAATTTGCTTTGAGTTATAAAATTCCACCTGTACTCAAAGCTTTAACAGAGGATAGTGATCAAGTGAATATGTCTGTATTAATGTCTTTACCTTGTTCTGAATTGCCTAGAATGATGCCACAGATCATCCATTTAAATCAAAGGAAAAAAGTGATGGAGTTTATTATAAAACTTTATGGTGCCTGTCTGCTAAATATTGTAGCAGGCCCAGGGGAGTTGATGGGCTGTTCAGTGTCCCGATAGACCTGCTGAGTCAGTCATTGTGGGGTTTCCTTAGCAAAGGAGTAAATTCCCATGGTCCATTTAGAAGTTATTTTAATAATTCTTGGGTTGTTGAGTCTAGCATATCCACGTTGACTAACAAATCACATCTTCGGATAAAAGGTTTAAGTGAACTACATTTGGAAAAGGACTTAAATGGAGTTGTGGCTTATTGAAAATTCTTATCTGAATACCATTTTCAGTTTGTCACTTACTCCTGAAGGCAAGTCATTACATTTGAAAGATGCTTTCCCTGTTTGATGAATATTCTGACTACTGCTGGCTTAAACAGTGAAATAGCCAATAAAAATTAATTAAACTTGTATTTGGCTAAAACATCATGATGGGAAATTCTGTGTGACTAAAAACAAAATAAAAACTCATGAGTATTAAAAAGGGATTTTATTTTTTAGTGCTTTTCCTGAAGCTGGATTTTTTTTAAAAACCAAAAACAAAACAAAACACTGCCACTTTCCCAGACATTTAAAATTATTGAAAGTCAACCGAGTAGTATCTGAAGTCTTAATGGAAAATAACTCCTGTGATTTTTCAGTTGTAAAAGTTACCAAATAAACCTGTTGACCTCATTTAAGAAGTTCAGCTTGTCTGATGAGAATTGAACCCAAAATAAATGGGTCTTTCTTTGGCCTTGTTGAACTGGAATTTTGATCTGATGGCCCAACAAGAATTAAGCATCCCTGGCCTTTATGCTCTAAAGGCCAGGTACTTAAATGTGTGTGAGTTAGGAGGGGGCAACTGAACAAGGCATCAGACTTTAGGCCTTTACATATCATACTGGATTTGGCCCAAACATAGGCCAATAATCATGTTAGAGAATACTGCTGAGGTATTACTTAAAATGCGTGCATTAAAATAAAAATATAGAAACAATAGTAGTTAGAGTAATTTAAAAAGAGGGTAAAGCACAGTAGTGTGACTTTCAACACAACATTGCTCACAGGCTTATTTTTCAAATTCAAGTGGCAGCTTTCAACACTAAATTGATGTTTTCCACACAGAGCAGTACTTCAGAAAGAAGTGTTTTTGATAATTTTACATGACCATATTCCCATTTGTAGCCAGGCTAGTAGGACTGCCAACTTGTGTTGCTGTTAATAAAAAATTACTATTTGTCTCTATTATTAATAGGAAAATGTGTTGTTCTGAAACTTAGTACGTGAGACTAAAGTTACAATTTGAAACTTTGAATCTTTCTATCATCCTGCCCATCTTCCTTATGATTATGTTTTGGTTATAATCCTTCTGCAATTTAGGCAAGATGTGTGTGGCTTAGATCACCTGTTTGCAATTTCTTACCTAAAGTCATAGTCATTCCTCTGGGACTTGAATTGTGTAAAAGTACTAAATTGTGATGCAGCCAATGGATAGAGTTTAGTTAAGGAATAAGCAGCTGGAGAAAAAAAATGTTTAAATAGCTATCCACTGCAAGCCTTGCATCTCTGTAGTAATAAAAGAAATGAGGCATGTGAGAGTGAGATTGATAGGTTCCCAGAAACTGCAAAGTTTCAAATGAAACAAGCAGCTCTTCAGTAATAAATGTTTGCAATATGGATTGGCAGTACTCTGTTCTTATTTGTTGTAGGGATTTATCTATAGGAAAAATGACTCGTCAAATGTCAGGAGAAGAAAGTGAGTGCAGTGGTGAGGTGGAGTCTTCTGCAGTAGAAGCAGACCAGGGTACCCTGGGTGAAGACAGCTGGTAAATACTATTATTTTACTTATAAAATATTTTAGTTTTTCTTAAAGTATGTTTTTAAATGTTTGGTCTTGCATAAATTCTGAACAGCTGAGGAATTCAGCATTTTATTGTACCTCTGTAGCTATCCCATGTTTCAAAAAGGCCCTCAGGATAGGTAAATTTAGATCTGGAGTAAGCGATAAGTTGAGCAAGCTTTGTAAATGTTTTGTGGATTGCAGGCATAAAATGACTATCGATAGTCATATTAGTTTCCATTTGACAAAGTTTATTGATCTGTTGTTGCAGCTCAGATAAAGAGAACCAAGAGGCATGCTGGAGTGGCTCTTTGCCTGAAAATTCTGTACCAGAAATTGAAGTTGCTGAAGTAGCGTATACCACTGTTGAAGAAGAATAGATCAGTAGCAGCTGCTGTTACCTGGGAAAGGTTCATGTTTGTGACACACTCCGTGGGGAGAGGCATAGACTAGCTGTGAAGAAATTACAGCAAAGAGCAAGAATGCACATGTTGAATGTTTACATAAATCCTTACAAATTATTAGTGTAAGAAATATACCCAGTGCTGCTTTGATTTCAGTTTTTATGTAGCCTTTATATATTTAATATATTAAAGTTTAATAAGGGCTAAAATCAGCTAAGGTTTAGATAGTGTACATACACAATTTGGCTGAGTTTCCTCGCAGAGTGACGAAAAGTTCACGTTAAATCGCCAAACGCCTAACTAGCATATCATATGTTGCCACTGATGTGACACATTTGATATGTTCATCTGTTTGGTATTTGTTTTCGTTATTCTTATAGTCATAAACTAATGCTTGTTGAAGTAAAAAATGGACTCATCTTACATTTAATAAGAGTGTAGAATGTGTTGGTTTTTAAATTGTAAAGTTGAAGAATATTTCTCTGGAAATTTTAATGCAATACAATAGGAAAATTTACAGTACCAAGAGAAAAGTACTTATAAAACAGGATTATAGTTGGACATTTTAAAATAAAGGGTCATTTTTGCTGAAGGAACTAATATGAGACCCCCAAAACACTGTGTATTTTCATCCCAAGATAGCATGCTGTAATACTTTCTGTTCGGTAATGCTGCTTTTAAAATCTGGGATACCTTTGCTACATACCCATGTAACAACAAAATCTGTGAGTTTGCCTTTTACTTGGAACACTACCTCTTACCATCTTGCTAATACATTCACGTTTGTTTAAAAATATTCTAGATTATAAGGAGATGATTAAAAGTCTTGTAAAGAAGCCATATTTTTTCCTGCACAGTTCATAACTAGATTGAATCTAGTTGCAATGTATTTTTGTTTCAATATATTGTACACATGGGGATGTTGCTCCATATGTTCTATAGCCTATTTTTCAAAATGTATTAAGACAGGAGATGCACTTTATAATTAAGACTCCATTGTGCCAAGTTCAGTTGGCTAATTGGTTGAGAAAGGGGAGTTGCAGGGAAAGGATTATTGTAGTGCCTTTTTGTATTTTACTTGTTCATTACTGCAGAATTTTGTTACAGTTCTCTGGGTCAGCTCTGTGGAATCTTTGATACAGCTTGTTTCTGTTCTTCCCTTATTTACTGGAAGTGCCTTGTTTTATTCTGTTTTTCCAATAGGAAGAATGCTGTTTTGTTTTAATCTTTTTTTCACCATAAACCGCCCACATCGTTGTTTAATGTTGTCAATATGCAGTGTCTTTGAGCTGGAGTTTTCAAAGGGAGCTTTGTACTTCAGGCTGTGCATACAATGACCTTTATGCAGAACTGTATAAAACCTGGTGAAATAAAACTATCGACAAAACACCTGTCTTCTCTTTTCCATTCTAGGAAAAAGATGTTCAATGCCTTGTCTAGTAAAAGGATAAAAATACTATTAGAAAGAGACATTTCTTACCTCAGTGTTTCCTACAGTTAGTCAATTCTTGGTCTGAGTTCTGTTTGTACCAAAAATTGACTGCATAAAAATGAATGCAAATTCTGTAATGAGACACCAGAAAACTTACTGTACTTCTGTTGAAGATTAAAATAAAAAAGGAACTGATTTTTTTTTATTTTCTACATGAAACCTCATAGATGTTGAATGAACTCAATAAACTTTTGACACCTTATTGAAAATTAATTTAATCTTTTGTCAGATGTCACTTACATACTTGAAAATAAGGTTGAGCTATGTATATTGAAATAGTGTTACTTTTTTAAAACATTTATAGTCATAAAATCTTGAAACAGTGTTTTGGTCATAAATGCTAGGAATTTCTGCTTCGGGTAAATGTGCAAATCTAGTCCTTAATGAAAGCATAATATAAAAAATTTACAATTTAGGAATGAGAGGGCAAAGGAATGGAGATTTTGTTGTGCTCTGTCTTTTAAAGTTTGTAAGATATTTTGCTGACCTAAAATATTTAGTATCACATGAATAGATATTTTTGTTTAATTAAAAATTTGGGTCCCCCTAAACTAAGCCGAAAAATGTGAATTTGTTCATCAGCCATGTTGTATCACTTGGCCTATGTTACTGGTTAATGAATGGTTGCTCCCCTAAGGGACATGCAGAATTTGAGGTGTACAACCCATGGGGGTCTTGAGCGTCCTGATGGACATGACTTCCAAGTCTGTCCCATACTGAAATATTTTCTAGTGTGCTTGCTTCCATCCAGGCACTATTTTCCATCCATTTCCTTCTTATTTCACTCACTGCTACACTTTTAGTACAGAAGCAGCCAACTTTCAATTATTTCATTCATGAGAATTTGACCGTGGAATTCTGTGCTCTTCAGAATGAGCAGAGGAGTATTCAAACTGGAATTGTAGCAGAGTGAAATAATTGCAAAGATTGCAACCAATAATGCTTTGTTCTCTTCTGTTGTAGTTAAAAATCATTCTAAATGTAATTGTCTTAATAGTTCAGCCAGTGGTTTACAATGTTTTTTTTTCCCTGGGTTTTAGATTTCAATACATTGTACCCAGCTAAATCTTACTGGGGTTTTGCTGGTTTTTATATACTACATGTTAATCCTGCAGGAGTTTTTTTTTATCCTCTGACGCACTTGCAGTCTGCCCATGCCACTTCTCTGCATTTGATTTGTATGCTTCTAAATCAATTAAAATGCTGACTGCTCCTGAATCAAGAGTCAGTTCCTATAAAACTCCCACTTCATACCTTTCCCACTGTGATGACGATTAGCTACTGTGACTATAATAGTCCCATTGAACGGGCTCAAGGAAGGGAGCAAATTCACTAATTCACGACCATTGTAGGAGTAGCCTATGTACTGTGTTTTCCCAATAGGCTGCTGTCCTCACCTCTTTGTGTCAAGCATCTCTTTGTTGCTCTGGGGGGTCATAGTTGCAGAGAAAAGGGACGTGGAAAGCTTCTGTTCTAGGTGGCATGTCTGTCCCAAATTGGTTTTACTCTACACATCTCATTAGGCCACTAAGTAGTTTGATTTTTCTCTCTGCAGTTTCTATTCCTTCATTGAAATGGAGCTATGAAGCAGTAGCAATTATCCTGCTGGAAATTTGTGTTTCTGGTGGAACTGATACCAAACCCAACTTTCTATAGGAAGCTTTATGTGGGTTGGTTTTTGGAGGTTTTTTCCCCATGCTCCAGCAGGCTCTAGTACACACTGGAAGAGGAATTTTGAAGAGTTACATTCACGTTGCTGCTGCTGCAGTCAGGTTTTTAAAGAAATGTCAGATTAATGCCATCTAATAGTCCAAGGTCATGAATCACCAAGGAAGGAAAGAATCCTGTAGGAAATACTCCCTTTATGGAATATCAGGTCTAAAGGTCTTTCTTCCTGTCATACCTTTAAATATTTAAATTAAGTCTTTGTCCTAGAGATCAGTATGTTTGAATTTCTATACAGATCCATCATTCAAAACTAGATAGGTATTTTTCCTATAAAATACAGGGCTTGGTATAAGGGATGCTAGGATAACTGAACCATGTCCTCACATCTGTGTTTCTTTGTCTGAACTTGGAGTACTGATAATACAGCTGTCTCCAGAAGATCACAGAATCACAGAAT
>NW_010296340.1:0-8642 GCF_000700745.2 Antrostomus carolinensis | reverse complement strand
GTGACAACCAATGATAGGACAAGGGGGAATGTGTGCAAGCTGGAACACAGTAGGTTCCACTTAAATTTCAGAAGAAACTCCTTTATGGTGAGGGTGACGGAGCACTGGAACACGCTGCCCAGGGAGGTTGTGGAGTCTCCTTCTCTGGAGGCATTCAAAACCCACCTGGACACCTTCCTGTGTGATCTCATTTAGGTGTTCCCGCTCTGGCAGAGGGATTGGTCTAGATGATCTTTCAAGGTCCCCTCCAATCCCTAACATTCTGTGTGTGATCTGTGTGTGTGGTCTCCCCTATCCCTTGGGGGTGAGGGAGAATGAGCAACTGAGCCTGCCAGGCTGGACATGTGCCCACTGATAGGAAGTATTCCTTATTTTGCTTTGCTTGTGCACACGGCATTTGCTTCACCTATTAAACTGCCTTTATCTTGATCCATGAATTTTCTTGCCTTTGTTACTTTTTATCCATGTTCTTCAGGAGAGGGGAGCAAGCAAGCGGGTGTGTGGGTGCTTGGCTGCTGGCTGCAGTCAATCCACCAGAGTCTGAGACTCCTTGCCATTCCTTAGTTTGACTTCTATCATGAACAGCAATTTTATTTTATTTTAGTCTGTTCTCAACAGAAATAAAGTGTTTTTACAGAAAAAGCATACACTAACATGACTTTAGCTGAGCAGTTGGCAAGAAATGTTTAATACTGTTCCGTATTTTTTTGGCTTAATTATGATTTCACAGCCAGCCTTTATTGCACCAGTCTTTTCTCAGTAAAGTAACTGTCACCTTGGTAAGAGCAAACATACAGTTCTTACCAGTAGCTATTTATTTCCATGCAAACATTTCCCCCATGACTTCTCTTGGAATTGTGAAACTTGTTCACATGGTCTATCTTTGCACCTCTATAGTCATAACACGAGGGATGACACTTTCAGAAATCAGTAACTGAATTAGTTTGAGAAATGTGGGATCAGGTGCAAAAGCATGTAGGAAAATAGTCCAATTCTCTTTTCATTGCCTTCAGTTCCTCATCTTCTCAGGGTGGATTCCAAATGTGAACGCTGAGAGCTGCTGAATTTCTGCCAGCTGAAGCAGAGCAGAAGAAAATATTTGCAAAGTGTAAATGGAAACCAGTGAAAGACTGTCCAGATATTGATGGGAATGGGGGAGGAAAAAAAGACCAAAAACCTTTTCACTTCAAAGATGAAAATGCACTGCAAAGTCTTTTTTTCTGAGCTGAGCTAAATGTGCTTTTAAAGATGATGTGTAACTGTGAAAACAGTCATAGAATCATAGAATAGTTTGCTTGGAAAAGACCATTGCAATCATCTAGTCCAACCATAAACCTAGCATTGCTAAGTTCATCACTAAACTACTAAACCATGTCCCTAAGCACCACATCTAACACATCCATTGAATACCTCCAGGGATGGTGACTCCACCACTTCCCTGGGCAGCTTGTTCCAGTATTTGACAACCCTTTCAGTGAAGAATTTCTTCCTAATATCCAACCTAAACCTCCTCTGGCACAACTTGAGGCCATTCCCTCTTGTTCTATCATTTGTTATTTGGAAGAAGAGACCAACACCCACCTCACTACAACCTCCTTTCAGGTAGTTGTAGAGTGCAATAAGGTTTCCTCTCAGCCTCCTCTTCTCCAGAATAAACAATTCCAGTTCTCTCAGCCACTCCTCATAAGACATTGGCTCCAGGCCCTTTACCAGCTTTTTTGCCCTTCTTTGGACATGCTTCAGCATCTCAATGTCCTTCTTGTAGTGAGGAGCCCAAAACTGAACACAGTACTTGAGGTGCTGCCTCACCAGTGCGGAGTACAGGGGCACAATCACTTCCCTACTTCTGCTGGCCACACTATTTCTGATACAGGCCAGGATGCTGTCGGCCTTCTTGACCACCTGTGGACACTGCTGGCTCGCGTTCAGCCGGCTGTCAACGAATACCCCCAGGTCCTTTTCTGCCAGGCAGCTTTCCGGCTACTCCTCCCCCAGCCTGTAGCATTGCATGGGGTTGTTGTGACCCAAGTGCAGGACCTGGCACTTGGCCTTGTTAAACCTCATACAACTGGCCTCAGTCCATCTATCCAACCTGTCCAGATCCCTTTGCAGAGCCTTCCTACCTTCAAGTGCATCAATACTCCTGCCCAGCTTGGTGTCATCTGCAAACTTACTGAGGATGCACTCAATCACCTCATCCAGGTCCAGGTCACAGAGTCTTTCTTAGTGGAAGGAGTTTTGAAATGAACCTAGTTCAATTCATTAGTCTCATATCACATTTAAGCTGTCACAAATCCTTCCATTAGGTAGGAAGTTAGTTTATCCACTGGTAAACCAGAAAGATGAAACATAGGAACTGTATAACTAGAAGTTGAACTCTGTAGAAAAGCTGGCAGAATTGCTTGATAAAGTGGATGAACTTCTCTGAGGGTCTGTAAATCCTTCATTCAATTCATGTCCCTGAGCAGGAGCAGATGCACTGTTCTGACATGAAACAAAATTTCAAAGTTTTAGTGCCTGAATGGGAGATCAGGCCTCAGTATGTTTCCAGCCCAATGAATCTCCATCACTAACCATCTCTCCTCTAGAATACTTTGATATTGGCAATGACTAAAAAAAAAGATATTCCCTCAAGTCTGATTAGCATAACAGGTAACTGATGTAGTGGAGGACCACCCAGAAAATAATTAGTAAGTTAGCATAATGGAATTTTGAAACATAAATCATTATATAGTAGAAAGGTAAAAAAACCCCCAAAAAACCTTAAATATTGCCTTTGCATCATAATTACCACAGAGTGATAGGTACTAAAATCATTTCAATGACAACTGCAATTTCAATTAAAAGCTGTTCAATTGCTAGAGCTAATAACACAGTTAAGGACCTTACGTATAAACCAGTTGTTGGTGAGTAGAAACCGGACATACATCTTCTGAACTATGGTAACTTATTATGTAGATGCAACTCAGCCCAAAGCAAATAAAATGTAATTCAAGTTAAAATAACTACTAAAGGAAAAAAAAAAAATACTCGAAATTCAATTATGTTGAATCAAACATGAATATTTTTTTAAGATTATTTAATGTGTACTCTTGCTTAGGCAAGAACTCTTGTTCATGTTCCCTATCCTTAAGTTGCATTTGTGGGAAAGTATTCAGATCTTATTTATAGTCAAGATACTTCCATTTTACTTTATTTATGCTTTTTTTTCTGTTTAAAATAATATAAAAACATGTCTAAATTTTATGATGTTAATCATACATATTAAAAATATTTAAAGATAATCTCAGTATTGAATTTCTAAGTTTATCAGAGATTATTGCTTTTTCTTCTTTCTCTTTGTGCAATCATCTTAAATGATTGTGAGTTTTTTGGTGAAAATCAAATAAATTTGCAAATTATTACTACAAGTATGGTTTTCTGCTGAGAACAATAAGATGGTCAATAATACAAGCAAAATATCTTTAATATGCCCAGCCTAATATGATCTATTGTGCCATATGCACCCAATCATTAGAAATGATCACTCCCATCACAAAAGAAGATCAAGTTTGGATCCATTTGAGGAACCTGAACATACATAATTCCATAACATCACATCAGATATATCGCAGGAACCTGAGGGAATTGACTGATGTTCTTACCAAGCCACTCTCCATCATATTTCATAAGCCACGGCAGGCAGGTGAAGTCCTCTGTGACTGAAGAAAAGACAATATTACACGTATTAAAAAAAAAAAAAAAAAAAAAAAAAGTAGAAAGGAGGAGCCTGGAAACTACCAAACAGTCAGCCTCACCTCAGTACCTCAGAAGATCATGGAACAGATCCTCCTGGAAGACATGTCAAAACACATGGAAGACATGGAGGTGGATAAAGAGTGCCAACATGGCTCCATTAAGGCAAATTTTACCTGACTAAGTCTAGTGGCTTTTTTCTGTGGACTGACTACAGCAATGAAAAGTCAAGAGCTATGGATGTCGTCTATCTAAACTTCTGTAATGCCTTTGATATGGTCACCCAGTATCTTGCCTCTAAATTGAAGAGATGTGGGTTTGATGGATGGACTTTTAGATGGATAAGGAATTGGCTGGATGACCACGTCCAAAGATTTACACTCAGTGGCTCAATGTCCAAGTGGAAACGAGTAATTAATGTTGTCTTTGGAGTACTGCATCAATCTCTGAGGTTCCGCAGTACAAAAAACACATGGACCTGTTAGAGCAGGGCCAGAGGAGGGACATGAAAATTATTAGAGGCTGTATTGGGTTTGCATTGCAAGGTTTTTGTAGCGGTAGGGGGGAGGGGCGCCTAGGGGTGACTTCTGTGCAAAGTTGCCAGAAACTTCCCCCATGTCTGACACAGCCAATGCCAGTCAGCTCTGAGAGGGTCCCACCACTGGCCAAGGCTAAGCCCATCAGTAATGATGGTAATGCCTCTGTGATAACATATTTAGGAAAAGGAAGAGAAAAAAAAAAACGTGCATTTTGCGGCTGGGAGAGAGAAGTTAGAGTATGTGAGCACAACAACTCTGCAGACACCAAGGTCAGTGAAGAAGGAGGGTCAAGAGGTGCTCCAGACACCAGAACAGAGATTCCCCTGCAGTCCATGGAGGTCCATGGTGGAGCAGATGACCACCTGTAGCCTGTGGAGGACCCCATGCCAGAGCAGGTGAATGCCTGAAGAAGGCTTCCCGTGGGAAGCCCGCACTGGAGCAGGTCCTTGTCAGGACCTGTGGCCCCATGGAGAGAGGATCCCACACTGGAGCAGGTTTGCTGGCAGGACCTGTGACCCCATGGGGGAACCCCCACTGGAGCAGTCTGTTCCCGAAGGATTGCACACCCGGGAAAAGACCCATGCTAAAGCAGCTTGTGAAGAACTTGTTCATGGAAAGGACTCACACTGGAGAAGTTTGTGGAGGACTGTTTCCCATGAGAGGGACCTCATGCTGGAGCTAGGGAAGAGTGTGAGGAGTCCTTCCCTTGAGGAGAAAGGAGCAGCAGAAACCACGTGACGAATTGACTGCAAGCCCTATTCCCTGCCCCCTTGTGCCACTGCTGGTGAGGAGGTAGAAATTGGGAGTAAAGTTAATCCCTTCCAGGAAGAAGAGAGAAAGGTGTTTTAAGATTTGGTTTTGTTTCTCATTATCTTACTCTGATTTGATTGGTAATAAGTTAAATTCATTTTTCCCAAGTCATGTCTGTTTTACCAGTAATTGGAGAATGATCACTCTTTGTCCTTATCTCGACCCACAAGCATTTCATTATATTTTTTCTCTCCTGTCCAGTTGAGGAAGAGGAGTGATAGAGTGACTTTGGTGGACATCTGTCTTCCAGACAGGGTCAACCCACTACAGAGGCCTAGAACATCTCTCCTATGAAGAAAGGCTGAGACAGCTGGGGCTGGTCAGCCTGGAGAAGAGAAGGCTCTGTGGAGACCTTACTGTAGCATTTCATTACTTAAAGGGGACTTAGAAGAAAGATGGAGAGACACTTTTTACCAAGTGATGGGACAAAAGGCACTGATTTTAAACAGAAAGTAGATTTAGTTGGGATATAAGGAAGAAATTTTTTATGATGCCCAGAGAAGCTGTGAATGCCTCCTCCATAGAAGTGTTCAAGTTGAGGTTAGCAGAACTTTAAGCAACCTGGTACAGTGAAAGATGTCCCTGTTCATGGTGGGGTGTGGACTACTGGACTACATGGTGTTTAAAAGTCTAAAAGTAGATT
The DNA here is from genome assembly GCF_000700745.2 of Antrostomus carolinensis. Taxonomy (NCBI): domain Eukaryota; kingdom Metazoa; phylum Chordata; class Aves; order Caprimulgiformes; family Caprimulgidae; genus Antrostomus; species Antrostomus carolinensis. The sequence continues at coordinate 2,915 of NW_010296340.1, read as the reverse complement.
TTATGAATCTACCACTGTATGGTTTTATGATTCTCTGAAATTGCCACAAATGGCTATTTGCTTTCTTATAAAGTTTTGGCAAACTTTATATATATATATATATATTTAAGAAACACAACTTCCACTGATAAATCTTACTAGTCTATAAGGCTATTTTCAAGACTGGCAGCTCTCTGAAAAAGTCAGTGTGCTATGAAAGGATGTAAAATTTTAAAAACAAATTAGATGTGGGTTTTTTGGTGTTTGGTGCTAACAGGTGGCTGGTGAAAGAATTCATTTACTTATTAAGAGTGAATGTGTTTGTATTTCAGGAAAGAGAAATTAGAGAAAGTCAGAAAGTGGAAGAAGGGTAGTGTGATAATAAAAATAACACAACAGATGTTCCAGAACTGAATTGCTCAGGATTTGTCTTTTTTAAAAATTATTTTTATTTTTTTATATGAGATATTGAAATAGAACAAGGGAGATAAATTTAAAATGTAGAAAAGGAAAAGAATATTTGAAATTAAATATATAAAAGGATATAAAGTATAGCTTTTTGAGCTGTCTTGAAATAGTAATTTTCTCTTTCTCATTTACACATATCTAAAGGAAAATTTGAGTTGAGTGAATGTGCTAGTATCAAGCCAATGTAACTCTTTGTATAGACACAAAATGAAAGTAAACTACAGACAATCAGGCAAATTAAAGTACGATTTCTTGTTGAATGGATCTTTTTGAAACATGTTAGGTGAAAACCTTTTCAGTTCCTCCAAAGTTTGCCTACATATTTTATTAAAGTGTATTATATGTTCCTAAAAAAATGTCTTCACTTGTAACTTTAAAGATAATGGTAACCACTATTGCTAATTCCACTAAATACACTTTTACTTGCATTTAGGGAATTCAAAGTGCCAGAAGAAAAATGTTCTGATACCATGAAAATGAGTATCAAAAAAAAAAAATCCACAAAAATGAGAGCAAGTACACTATAAAAACCTGCTTTAAACAGGAAGAAAACTTACTCTATGATGCATGGTGTGGTAGGATGATGCCAGGTACCCACCAAGCCACTCTATCACTCCTCCTCCTCACCTGGGCAGGAAGAAAGAAAAATATGACAAAAGGCATATGAGTCAAGATAAGTACAGGGATATCACTCACCGATTAGCATCATGGGCAAAACAGACTCGACTCAGGGAAATTAATTTACTACCAATTAAATCAGAGTAGGATAATAAGCAATAAAACTAAACCTTAAAACACGGTCCCCCCACCCCTTCCTTCTTCCCAGGCTCAACTTAAGTCCCAATTTTCTCTACCTCCTCCCCCTGAGCAATGCAGAGAGATGAGGAATAGGGGTTATGGTCACTTCATCACATGTTGTTTCTGATGCTCCTTGTTCCTCACACTCTTCTCCACCATGAGGTCCCTCCTCCAGGAAACAGTCCTCCACAAACCACTCTAATGTGGGTCCTTCCCATGGGCTGCAGTTCATCATGGACTGCTCCAGCATGGGTCCCTTTCTCATGTCCTTTCCACAGAATGCAATCCTTCAGGAACAAGAATACTCCAGCACAGGTCCTCCACAGGGTCACAAGTCCTGACAGAAAACCTGTTCCAGTCCTCCACAGGGTCACAACCTCCTTCAGTGACATCTGGAGCTCATGAGAGGCTGAAATTGGTTCTAAAAATGAGAAAACTAAATGACTATGCATTGATTGTCAAAATGTATTTTTACAGTAAGGAAAATGTAATGGGCAGATGTTGAGTCTAGTCTGTTATCCAATATACTGTATGGTAGCAGACTTCTCTGAGTTAAATCCTGTCAGAAGTTCAAAACCTATGGTTAATGTACCTTAAAAAAATTATTTCCTGATTTAGAAACAAGGATGATCACCACATCTTTTAATAAGGTATTTAAATAGCCAATTATGTTTTTTTGGGGTTTTTTTGGTTTTTTTTTAAAGAAATAAGCATCTTTTCTCAGTTTGAAATTAGCCTCAATTTGCTGTTATTTGACTGTAATATATTTTTAGGTTTTAAATTTAAGAACTTTTTGTTAGTATGTGTCTATTTCTTTCTCTATTAGCAAGTACAGGCACTCATAGACCATAACATTTATAACCATTTCTTTGATAATATAATAGACTGAACTACCTGAGTGTTTCATTAAAAGGCATATATTATAATCTTACATGTATTTTGGTTCTACTCTGAGCCTTCTTCAATTTTTCAGTATCTTTCAAAGGTGAATGCCAGAACTGGCTACAGATTTCTGGAACGTTAAATTAGGATCAAATAAAGAAAAAAAAAATAATGTCTGAAAATATTTAATGTTTACCTCTTTGCATATCCTAATGCCATATTAGTTCTGTTGTTCAAAACATCCACCTGGAATATAATGTCTAAATAGTTATTTACTAGCTGTGATACTTCAGAGCCCTCCTCATACCTCCTCTATTCCCTAGGTACCTCTTCCTCAAAATCTTATACCTTTGGCTTACGTACTCGGTTGTGCATGTCTATATCTGTCTGTAATAAAACATGAATTTTTTATTTACAAGCCAACTACCACCTTGTGAACCGACTCTGACCTGACTTTTCTGTTGTTTACTTTTCCTCCAATCTTGATGCCATCTGAAAACTTCATCAGTGCCTATTTAATGTTGTCTTTTGAGTTATTGATAAAGATATTAACTCAAAAGGAACATAGAAGGTTTTCTCTTCAGGACTTTACTGCAGAGTACTTATAATTGATTCCCAGTTACATTATTAATTTCAGAAAATGTACTTCTTAATGAATAATTTTATTCAAATTGTCTTCATAAGAATAAAAATTTCAGTGTAACAAAGGATTTCCTAAAATGTATAGATACTAAACAAACACACATAAAAAACATACTTGGCTTCACTAAGGGCAAGTCATGCCTGAC
>NW_010296339.1:0-15352 GCF_000700745.2 Antrostomus carolinensis | reverse complement strand
AAGGGGAGAGGGAAAGGGAAGGGGAAAGGGAAAGGGGAAAGAAGGTACCAATTTAGCATAGTTATCCTGTTTCAACAGTTAACATGGTGGATGTTACCTTAACCCCTTAGTTTTTCCTTCAAACTTGCCTTTTAATAAAGAGATAGACAAAATTATTCTAAAAACCTGTCATAACTTAAACCATCAAATATCTTGTATAAACATTGTATGAACACATCAATAGAATTTTCTGTTGTCTTTATCAGAGGCTATAGCATCGGTCAAGATATGGCTGAATCTGATCCTGCCTGTGCTGAGAGGAAAAATCCATCCCTGAGTTCCGTGAGGAAGGATCAGACCTTTATAATGAGAACTGGATTACTGTAGGGATACTGATTAGCTCACACTGTATTCTGAATTAAGAATTGCGGTTCACAGATAGAGATTCAACAGTTTGAACTCCTAAGGATTTAATAACAGGCTAATAATATAAATGTAACCAAGGAGAAAATTTAAAGGTTTTCAGAAATTGTTTTTCAGAAGAAGGAAGGAAAATATTACTAGGTTTTTGGGGGGTTTTTTGGGGGGTGTGGGGGGAGAATTAAGAAGCTGATTCTTTAACCAAGCTTTGCGTTTTTTAACATGTCATACTCAATAGGATCAAAAATAAACATATAAATAAATTATGGATTTGTCTGCAGTGCATAAAATTAAGTTAAAATTTCTCCCTGGACAGAGGTTGCTACCACAGCAAGAGGAGCATGACCTGTATCTCGGAGATTTGATTAGATACGTGTACAGCCAGACAAGAACCTACAACAGAAGCAGATGACCCATGTTCCCTGAGCAGCTGTCCCAAGTAAAGCAAGCTCTTTCCTTATAGGAGTTGAAAATATGGTCAATGTTCTCCCAAAACTGAGAAGTAAGAAGGGAGAAATGTCCATCACTATAATAAGCTTTTAAATTTCTCTGCCCCAAGGAGAATCTCATTTTCTGCTCAAATCCTTCAGTTTCTTCTTAAATGGGTTCTTGCTTTCAAGGAACACTGAGTCACCAGCTAATGCTAGTTGTAGTCTCTAGTGAGAAAACTAGCAGGCATTTCTTGGAGTGAATTCAGACACTTGTCACCCTGTTCTCAGAGACAGGAAATGCACAATTCTTGCTTCTGATCAAGAAATAAAGTCCATACACTTTTTTCATGCTAGAACAAGTTATTTTTCCATTTAGAACAATGGAAGTGGATAACCAGTCCTAAATCTTATTGTGTTCCCAGGTTCTCACATTCAAAATAATCGTGGTAGATATCTTTAGAGTAAATTTGGTAACTAATCTAATCCTCTAGTTTCTGTTTTCATTTACCCATCAGATGATTCCAAACAGCAGGTCAGGAATTTCTGCATGAACTGATTTCACCAGCTAGAAGGTTTGAACAAGTATTCAGCAGAAAGAGAGGAAAACTTAAAAATGTGGATCAGAGAGAAAAATTATAAGACCACTTCAAGATACTCTCACTGTCTTTAGGGTATATAGTTTTTTGGTGATGCAGCTCATGTTTAGGTCATAGGTTATCCATCCCATAACAGTTACAGTAATATATTTGCTTTCTTACTAACAAAGTATTTTAAAGCTTGTTTCAAACTTTTACTATCTGTATGGGAGTAATTACACTTATAAGAGATCCAGTCTAAATCCAAGGTATTGTCTTTGTCATCACATCCTCATGATATTTGTAGTCTGATTCAGTTTCCTCTGAAAGGAGTTACAATATAAGTGCTGCTTTCTATTGGGCCACCTTTAAAGCAAGGGCATAGAGCATTACTTCATCTTCCGTTATGTATATCACTCATTTCTAAATATGATATCCACACAGTGTAAGCAGCTAAATACATCCTTGTTTGCATACATGTAGAGTGGGATTTGGAGCTACTTCCATAGCTAGCTAATGCTATTAGACAAAAAATGTAAATCAAGGAATCCCTGATTTCTTATACAGTGGAAAAAACACTGAAAGAGAGCATCATATACCATTTACAATTATTTAGATCTGCAATCTGTAATATGGGAATAATGGCAGGAAAAAAAGGGATGGATATATTTTTTCAAAAAATTTGTGAGAGGTAAAATAAAGTCTTATTTTATTTAGGGTATTAATTTTACTTGGGTCACAGGCAAACAGATACACTTTCATTAATGAAATGCTCTTAAGCTAATTTCAATTTGTATGCAAGCAACTTCATCAGGTTTAGTACATGCACACAGTCGTACATACTTATACCGATATCTGCATGAGAAGAAAGCGAAAAGGCTGTTGATTTATTACATACAAATTGAATGAATAAGATAACATTTTATTAGCAAGATACCATTATAAAAATGACTATAAATGGATACAAGTGGTATCCAATATGGCTTTATCAGTAAATCTACTGTACGTTAGGACCTGGTACATGTTGTAATAAAAAGATAATTAAAAGTATTGAATCACAGAACCATACCAAGAAATAGCCCAGTAACAACAAGCTCCATTAGTGAGACAATATGTACTGCCATCCAGGTTCAAAAAAGACTGGAAAGTTAAGTCAATTTTTTAGGAAGCATAAAAAAGCCTGAAGTCCAAGCAGTAAAAGAATAAAGAAGGGACTTTCTCTAAAAGAGACTAAAAAATTTTTCTGACACAAGGATTTCTTGTTTGAGGAGCTTTATTTCATACCTTTAATGAGCGTATTCTGGTAGGGTGATATTCACACTCTTTAACTGCTGTGAGTAATATAGTACACTGGAAACCTATACAAATATTTTAGTGGGGTTTTTTTGTGGATTTTGGTTTGTTGGTTTTTTGTTGTTTTGTTTTGGGGTGGTTTGGGGGGTTTTTTTTGGGGGGGGAGGCATGGTTTTTATAAATAACACTGTCTGCCTTTAGAAATAAACACTGTCTTCTCATCCCTCCCCCTTTCCCTTCACTGCTTCCCTTCCTTCCCTCTGGTCAGTTTAATATGGAGATGCTGCCTGAGCCTTGTTGTACAGAATAAGCACGCAACACTTTCTTCTGGGAGCTGGTTCATGCAAAACACTGCCCCGCTGAGAGAGTGGAAATTTACCCATAAGACATTCTTCCAGCAGCAAGATTCCAGAGGAAACCTGATCAGAATTTTTAAAGACATGCCTTGATTTTCTCTATAATTCCTTCAAAGTTTCATGGGGAAAAATATAAACCAAATGTTTAAGGTTTGCTATGCTTGGTCTTGACCAGAAACAGACTGAGATATAGTCTCATTTGGGGATAAAAACTGAGAAGACAACAGCAGTGGTTTATTTTCACCAGATTTTCTGCTGCTATGTCTTCTCCTGTGATTTCATTTTATTTTCCTTTCCTCCTTCTCACTATCAGTTTATAGTCTCTGCAGCACTCCAGCTGATCAATACACCAGCTCTCTCCCCTTTTAATGCAGACAGAATCTTACTGGCATTAAGATGTGCAGGTGGTATTTGCAAAATAAAAAACATTTATTTTACTACTTAAGTTTGTGTCACTGATTTATCAAGAAAATATACTTCCAAGTAACAGAGAACATAAGAAAGGCGATGATTTCTAAGTTGTTATTTCTTAAAGACCCTTGGAAAAATATGTAGGCGATCTATATCATGAATTTAAAATCTCTTTTAGGAAAGAAACCTGTAATTCTGGGCCTGATCCAAAGTCCAATGAATGCTCCCCCTCACTTCAGTGTGCCTTAAACTGCCTTTTTATTCTTTAATCTTACTCTGATTTATTTCAGCAGCACAGCTCCCACTATCTTTTATTATCATAATAAATTTAACCTTTATGTTTTCATAGTACCTAAAAGTTACAACTAAGGTAGGACCCCATGTGCCAGGTATTGTTTAGAAACTGCTTATTAAATGACAGTACCGTCCTTCATTGGTTTCAGTTGTTACAGTCAGTTTGCAGATCAACACATCCCACAGTTGTATATCGGGTCATGCTGGCATGGCCAAAGCTAATGAATCAGTGAAGTCAGACAGGTGAATAAGGACTTTGCAGAACTAAACTTTTATATTATGACATTGTTAGGAGGGGCAATACGTCTCCTTTTTAATTTTAAACAAATAAGCTTCCCTGAATAATATATGATACAGGAAACTTTATTTTTTCCCTTCCCTTCCTGCAGTAATAGGGAGATTGTTTTACCCTCCTCTAGAGCAGTACTGGGGCACTATGTACATTCTAGTGACCATGTTTTTTAAATTATAGTAACAGTGGATCCAGGAGTTACAAAAATGATGTGAGGGATGGAGAAGTTAAAATGAGCTTTCAAATTAGGTGTGTGTAGATCAGTCAAAGAAGATTGAGATGTGATGGCAACATTTAAACACCTTAAAAAGAATAAATAACCAAGCTGTAAATAGCTTTTCAAATTCCACGGAGGAAAGAAAAAAAAAAAAAAAGAGAGAGAGAAATAACAGGGAACCATGACTGGAATTTATATCCAGACAAAATAAATACTGGAAGGAAGGTACAATTGTAACAATGACAGCAACATATTCTTGGAAGTACCAAGAGAAGTGGTGAATTCCCCACGTCCTGACAAATTTAAATTAAAAACAACTAGAAAATCAGCACTAGCCAAACAGAAGTAACCAGGATTATGGATCAGATAACCAGTGAAATTCTGTGGCCTAGATAAAAAAGGTCAGACTACACTCCTGATAAATTTAAACAGAACTACTTGCTCAGATAAAAAGTAGGGATTTTTAATTTATTTTGGTACTAAGCAACTTAGATTACTGCTAAAATTTTTCTATTTTGGTGAAATAAGTGCTTGACGTACATGTATATTTCATCTCCTGTAAGGTAGCTGGCACCTCAATCTAAAACCCATTCTTTGGGCTCAACATTATTACTATATTTTCTAATTCCACTTCCTAAGGACTTCCCATAGTTATGTCACATTTCTGACTATTCATCAGCCATGTATTGCTTTGTTCCCCTGTCTGTAGTGAGACACTATCTAGCCCAAGGGAAGTGTTTTATCTTGCCCAAGTGTCCAGTTATCTAGTAATACAAACATAAAAACAGGCATCACAGTAAATGATGAATAAGAAGCACATTCAATACACTTCTAGGTGTTGTAATAAAATAAAGGTACTATAGATAGTCCAGGTACAATTTGATCACTACCATTATTCTGAGATGCACAAATACTATTCCAGTTTGCTGTGGTCTGCTCTGCAAACCTGGGATATGGGTGACTCTCACTAAACACAGTACCAGGCAGAATCATTGAGATGCCTGAGGTGGGAGAACCACCCCAAACTGAGTCACAGCTGGAGGATTAGCCTGAAACACAGGTGGAGACTCCTAACTGTGGATGGGACCAATTCCAGTAAGCATTACATGATACAATGTAATAAAACTTAATGGGGAATAGGGGAGAATTTGAGCATTCCTGGGAACTGGTGGTCTAATTTTTCTCTGCCTCAGGGGCATGTTAACTAGCATTCACTTAATCACCAAAAAGTAAATATAAACTCTCCATTCTTTCATATGATAATGCAGAAAGACAGACACTATGAGTATCTTCTTGTGTCCATAAGCTTAGTGTGGTACTTATTCACTTCTTTCTCTCTGCTCAATATGTTCCACATTTACCACAAAATAGTAACAAGATGTAGGTTAATAATCAAGGAGATTCATTTTAAAAAGGCATTTTTACTGTGGACAGATTGCAGGAAGAGAGGGTCGTCTTATTTGCGCTACTCCTCTGTGTTTTGATGCAGAGGCACTCCACCTTTGCATGGTTTGAATTCCTCACAACAGCATGCTGTACTTTGAGTTATAAAAAAGCTTTAACAAAAAGCACAAGTCCCTCACAATTGGCCCTTTTACCTGATGTCCACATATAATATTTCCACCATTCTGTGCCCGTGGGTAGAGGTCTTATTTTTCTGAAACTTCCGCTCTGGCCACTCGAAACATTCACCTCCAGATCCTCAGAACATTCTGAACAGCCCTCTTTTCTTCTTCTGAAGGCTGTGCAAAATTCTTTACAAAACTAGAACATAGAGAAGATGTAAACTATTGGTATTTATGTTTAATCTCAAGATTTGTTGCTTTCCAGTCTTCCAAAAAGCACACTCCATGGAGATGCTACAGCTACTTATGATCAATTTAAATAGTTCTGTTCTTTCATCCACACATCCAGTAAAAGGTTTCTTGACTTAGCAAGAAGAGGTTAACCTTGAACAATGGTCCCACTATTAAGGTCTATGAATAGATATTCTGCCATCATATAAAATATTCCATATCTTCTAAAAATTCAGGTTCCATGGACGTTTCTAGACTATCTTAGGCAGAAACATGAAACTTCCATATTTAATGCCACCACTGGAAACTCCTTTTCTGTCAAAAGCCTGATGCTAGGCACAAAGACCACATGTATGAGGCAAGATCCAGATTAATACTATTAAGTACATAAGTGTTGCAACTCCTGAAAAAAAAAAGGGTGTCTGGATTGAATAGGATGGCTTATTTGCCCTGTTCTGTCAGAAGAGGCAGGTGTCTTATAGTGAGCCAGAAAACTTGCACCGTAAATGAGCAGCTACACACAGCTTGAGCAACAAGGAATGCTTGGCAAAGGCATGTGTTGCAATTCTTGCACTTCTTGGGAGTTGAGGCACTGTATTTCACAAATAATTTTCAATAAATCCACTTTTGCCTGAAACCTTAAAATTTTCTTTTGTGCTTAGAAAACATTGCCTCTTTTTCTTTTTTTCTAAAGCAGTAACAGTGATGTTACAATTATTTCTGTGAGTGGGAACAGGGACAGTGGTTTGAAAGGGAAATACACAGAATCTTCTTGGTAACCAGTGTACAGCATTATTATTCCACTGTGTATATCCATGATTTCTTTTTCCAACAACAACATAGTGGGTAAGAATACGTGACAGTAAACTTCTGAAGAGCAACTGACCATAGGTTTTTCCATAGTGCTGATAGCTTGCACATGGAGAAGAAACATAGAAGTTACTTTGCCCGGCACCAGATGTCACACTTCTGACAGCTTCAGGTGTGACTGAAGAATAAAGAATACAGTAGCCTCAAATTCATAAAACATTACTATGTATGACGATATGTAGAAATCTTGGAGCAGAAGATATGCTGATTTCCAAACGCTGTCCCTACTGTGCAAGCAAAACCGCAGTTCATCAGTTACTGTGCACACATAGTATAAATAACAAAAGTGTGGTGATTTGAAAGTGTAAACCTGAGTATAAAGCCTAAACTCTTCTTTAGATTGTATACATTGGACAAAGGCCATGCCTTGGCAGTGAGAAGTGCACATTGCACATAACAAAGTACAGCCTCGGGGCTCAAGTAACTGTAATCATACAGACAACATTTGTTTTATTTGCATTATAAAAGTGAGATTCACCATGAATCTATGGGCTTAAAAGCTCTTTAGCAGATAGAGGGAGGCAAGGGAAATAAGAAAGTTGGCTAGTAATTTCTCCAAGGAATCTCTATTTCTGTAAAAATTAATTTTTATAGAGAAAAACATGTCAGGCATGTATATCTATGCGTCTATATAACATGAGACACTAAAGTTAATAAAAAAATTTCTTTGAATATTACTATCAGATCATTTCCTCTGAAAATTTCTTTACAATTCCTGCTTATATTAGAATTTTACACCAAGCAATACAGTACAATACAAATTGCATCAATTAAGTACGTTTGTATGCTACATTAATAGTTAGAATACAAAAATATCTGTAATACATTGATTAGATAGATAACAGAAATATAAATTTAGACAGAAATTTTCCCAAATTTTGCAAGTTAAAAAAAAAGGCAAATTATTTAATTCCCATTAATGAGAATGAGGAAATATGTTATTGAAAGAAAACCTTTCTAAAAGCAAAGAACAATTATGCTTCATACTCAAAAATCCAGATTCCACATAAAACTCACAATGCTCCACCAATTATTTGGAGTTCAAATTCCCTTATTGTAGCAATTGAAACAATCTCAAAGAGTGCAAAAATTACCGAGTTGAAAAATCTATTCTTTAAAGTATACCATGCATTCATTTTGCACATAAACGATCTTAAAGTATTTCAGAAGGTTCTGTACTTTTTAGTTTTAAAAGTAAAAATAACATCTATCACTTTAGTAACACTGTTAGACATCTTTTAAATAGATATTTAACAGAATTACAGACATGTTGGAGAAGATAGCTTATATTCACTGAAAAGGCTACTGTAGTGCATTAGTCTTTAGATAAAGTAATAGGATCTTTTCCATGTATTAACAATCCTCCATACAAAAGATTTCTTAAAACTTTTTAAACAGCTTTATCAAGTCAAAGTTACAAAGCACGAATGGGTAGCTAAATGATACGTGGTTACTGAAAAAGGTACTGCCTGAATCCATACAGATTTTGATTGCTTCAGGAAAAAGAGGAATTTGCAAGGTTTGCTTCTTTAAAACTAAAGTATATTTTAAAATTTATAATGACATAACAAATTGAAAGATAGTCCAGATTTTTTGCCTCTCTCACTTGCTTCTAAAGAATCTTTATCAGACTAATATGATTTAAGCTGCAATGCATTGATTTGTCCCCTCTGACATGATCTGAAGCGAGCAAAACACAGAGTTCAATACCACACTGAAACCTCCAAAAACTGTTGCTGGCTTTCATTTGCAGCTCTAGTAATTGTAAAGTCTAGCAAAGTCAATGTTAATTTTACACTATAAATAACTGTTTTAAAAGCAGTATTTACTTAAATATATATATATTAATTATATACTATTCTGGTCAGATTCCTGTTGATAGCAATAACAGCTGTACATTCAAGAAGATGGCTATGAACAGATAGCTTCTAGAATTTGCACATAGCTATGCACATTTAGCTACCCAACATCCATCACCTCACCAATGAATAAAGTACTTCTAAATGTGTATTGGTTTCTGGTTCCCACTTCTACTTCTCTGTCTTAATCAAGAGTTTCCAAAAAGACTTGTACACCTATACCTACAATTTGTCCATTTCTCTGGTTCAAATTTCAAAGCACTCAGGATCAGGAAATATAAACCCAGGCATTTGGCAAGGCACCCAAAAGTAATAGAAAAAAAATATGTTGTGTGGAACAAACGATGAATCAGTCTTTTATTCATTTTTCTGCAAGGTTTGTAGCAAATAAATGAGCCTTTCTTTTTGGTGCTACCACAGCATAAAAAGAGAATCACTGGAACATGCTGGAATAGCCATAAAAAGTGAATAAAAAATAGCAAGAATGGCTCTCAAATGCCTACATAAAGCTAAGTCAGGGCTATAAAAACTGCTGCATCTAATTCCATAATTTCTTTCTGCATTTTCATGCAGTCAGCCATTCTGAATTGTCCTGGAGTTCACTGTCCAAGGATATTGCAAAAAATCTTATCTAATCCATAATACAAATTATTTTTTTAATATCATTATTTCCTATTGATGTCATCATTGCTAAAAAAGTGTTAACTTCAAACCAAATAATTACTAGAATAGGACGTTCACCCTCTTGCTTCCCTTCCCCCAATTTTTTTTATAGATGTACATTTCATTTGATTTTCTGTACACCCCTTAACAGTTTGTGAATTTTCATTCCTCTCTAAGATATGAATATATTATACCAAGGGATATTATATAAATGAGACCATTATTCAAAATGAGAACCTTCTCTACTAACAGCATCACTATTTGCAGAGTATGAGACAAAATAAATGTCTCCCATGAGTGACTAAATGCAAAATAAAAAGTAACCGCTCAACTTTAATAGTTTAAAAATGCTATTAAACATAATGGCTCCTCAACATTCAAGCAGCACTATGTTTTAAGTGATCTTCATTTTTAAAGAACTATTTTATTTACATTTGAAATACTGATGGTGCATAAAGTTCTGTTCATGTAACGACAGTCAGAAGTATTTAAAATAAGTGCCATGAGACCTAAGTCCTACGTTTGCTCTGTTCCCAGACCAGCAGAGACTCCAGTGCTAAAAACATAAACATCTGAAGAAATAATTAGAAACACCTACTCCACTCTGTGTAATTCTTGGAAAAGTACCTGTGACTTTCTCACTAACTAAAAGAAGAGATATCAAAGCAAAATCTACTAGGTTATTAAGGAATAAAGTAGTAACTCAATCTTGGTTTTTTTACTCATCGAGGAGAATTCTGGCTCCAGGTATATGTCCCCAGAAATTGACTATGTAGTAACCTTATCATCAAAATTTACAGATTTAAAGGAGCTGTTTCAAAACACTACAAAGATCATGCTTGTATTTAAGCAGGTAAAAAGAGAGAAAGTTTATTTTTAATTTGTGATGCCATATTTAAAAATTAATTCACATTACCATTTCTTGCGTTGGCCAGGGCTGAAAAGCAAAATCTTAAGGAGGCACTACAACTTATTTCCCAGATTGTTTTGTCACCTGATATCAAGCCTGGTAGCCATGTCAGCACAGCATCCATATATGCATGTGCTCTGAGCAACAGCAGAATTTGTGGGAAACCAAACAAATACCCATGCCACTTTACAGGAAAGCAAAAAAGATTACAGATTTATGAGTCCACAATTACTTGTGTGCCAGTAGCATATAAAGCTGTATGGGCCTAGAGTAGCCTAGCACATGATGTGAAGTGGCCAGATCTGCAGGATATGTCTCTGCAGTGAAACCTGCAGAGTGTGCCCTGAACTCCTAGAAAGGAAGCAGGGCACACTCAGGGGTCACAGCTAGCACCTGTTGTGAGTGTAAGCTATAAATTTTGTTGCCTTATTATCTCTTTTGTTCAGTTGAATTTATCATGGATTTCTGTATAGTTCCATGTCTTCCTGAAGAGCACTCCAGCTTATGGCTCTTCAAGGTAGTTAACTAAAAAAAGAAAATGGTTACATCCATTTACCAAAAATGTAACCAGCCATAAGCAATATGGGCTTTTAAACATGTCAAGAACTAAATACAATCTTACTTTAAGGTGTGATAAAAAATTCAGAGGATGTGTAACCTCAGAAAAATTCTCCAAGACATACTAGCCTGAACTGGGAGGAAGGAGACTGAGTTGTCAGCCTCCTCAAAATTAGTCAAGATGCTGAAGCAGATGAAGAGGTCACTGGTTAAATAAACAACAGAATTGTCATTTATTGTGGTTTTTTCATTAGTGGTTTTACTTTCTATTTTGTAATCAGGAAAATCATACTCAGATCATTTAGAATAAATGTGTATGTATTCTAGAACAAACTGATCCAAAGAATGTTCTCTTTCAAATATTTAATTTTTCAGTATAATAAATCTAGAATGCTTTTACATTCATGGAGAAAACAAATAGAGACTTGGAGACAAACATTTTAGAAGCAGGCAACCTCAACAACATTCACACTCTTAGGGATAAGAAAGGGCCCCACAGACCTGCAAAAGCCTGTTAAGGAACTGGTAATCCAAACACTGGGACAGAAAGAGAAGTCTTCTCAAATGTCATAATCAGTGAGAGATACATGACAGGGACTGACTGATTGACTTTGGGATATTCTGCAGTGCTCCTCAGACTTTTTCATATTTTCTTATTTTTCATTTGTAAATTTATTAAAGTAACATATAAAAGACCTCACTGAAAGAGAGGCCAATTTGGGTAAACTTTGTACACACAGATAGTTTAAAAAACATGCTTTTTTCAGTATTTGGGAACTATATAAAGTCACAGGATAGGATAAGGAACATGTTTTAATTACTTGTCCAGTATTACATAGCAGGACAGTGACAGAGTTTAGAGAGAATACAGATAGATATCCATGTAGCAAACTATTCACTTCTTTGCTTCTCCTTGCTTATGTCCCGTCCTGGGTACGTGGTAGCCATTTACATGCTCCAACTGCCAACATTTTGCTGACAGCTCAGTTGCGCATCTGTACTCACAACTGATTTCTGTTCAGCCAAAACCACATCTGGCATTTCCAGCTGGGATAATTCACAATTAAAACACAGGCATTACTAATTTCCATTCCCAGCTCTGTCCTTTCCTTCCTACTGTGTCATAGTCAATACCACAGTGTTTTCTGCAGACACTATAGATACTTGCCCTTGCACTGAAGCCCTATCACCTGATACTCTTTTTCATCCAAATAATTCCTACAGTTGCTTTTTTCCTCCTTTTAGAGTCAACAGCCTCCTCTCACATCATAAAAATCTCCATATATGAATCACAAACACAGCACGTTGTAAAACGCATCTGTACTTTTTCTGATCAAATTCCTTCCCCCTATTTTAAGCCTGTCTACCAGCAACCAGCTCCACCTTTTTTCCTAGTATTTAGCCTTTTCTTCAAGCTTGCACAGCTCTGCTTCCGAATGCCTGCTTTCATTCACATCTCCTCTACTTTGGTTGTCATGGCTACAACACCAGCCTCACATCCAGGCTTCCTTTTCCCCATTGGCAATTTCAGGCTTTCTTTCAAGATGCCTATGATATTTGAAACTCCTTTAAATATTCAGCCCTACCTAATGACCAACATCTACCATGACATCCATAAAAGTGTGTCAGATTTTCAGTTTTGTCAAAGACCAGTGAGGATCTTCATTGATTTCCAAAGCTTTTGAATGATGGGTTTTCAGTGAAGCCTCAGCATTTCTTGCAGACCACCAAACACTTCTTCATTAAACTTGTAGCTCACAACTCAAGTAAAGCAAGAGTGTCTTGTGGGCTGCCTGCACATTATTTATGATAGCCTTGGAATGAAGTTTGGGTGAAAGAAGGAGTGGGGTGTGTTTCTGATTTCACACAATTTTCAGGTCAATGAAACTCAACAGGCAGACTTCAGGCTAACTTCAAACCACAACACATGTCCATCCAGGCCACAGCACTATATCTAGTGTGAAACAGCTACTTGGACAGCAATACAAAAACTACCTACTTCAGAGCTCCTGAAAATGACACATTTCTATCAAAGTAGAAGGTGGAAAAAGAGGAAAAGTATCCCTTTCCTCTGCACTGTCTGCAGACTCTAAAATACTCAGAGAAAGATCTGAACCAGATCTTGCAGCTACTGCCATTTTTGAGGAGAGAAGGAGGGCAGAGGCACAACATGAGATCTATGGCCTTTTGTTGGGGGAGAATGAGGGGAAGAATTATCTCCAGAAAGCCACGGTTAGTGTTGAATTGTGGGTACTGGAAGAGATGGCATGGACAAATGTCCAAGAACATATGAGAAGGTGAGGAAGGTAAGACACTTCATAAGCAAGAGTGAGACATAGCCCCTCTCTCCTAGAGCAACAGAAAGACAGGAACACCACAGAGCTAAAGCTGCACAGATTGGCTCAGATGTAATCACATGATGTCATCAATCTTCTCTTAAGTATCTTCTGTGTCTACTTTTAATCTCCATCTCTCTCATAACTCCACTGAAGCAGATACCATACTTTCATTTGTATCTTGCCAGAAAAAATATACTACATGTGTACAAAACAGCTGGTAAGCTGCACTCAGTATCTCTAGGGATCAGGTTATTTAATGGCATGAAAGTTTTAGATCAACAAGAAAACTGCCAACCTATACCATTCTAACATCACTTTGGATTGGAAGTTTCGTCACATGCATCACTTTTTCTATGTTGTTTCTCCTAGATTTTTAATAATGTCTCTATTCAACTTACAGCTCTGATAGCACAAAATATTAGTAATTTCTAAAAAGATAAGATGCAGGCAAAGAAATCATGTAGTGTTTGTAGTTTGGCTAAAATTTTATTAACAGAGATATACTCAATATTTATCAGTCATTGATTGTGTAGACAAAACGTGAAACAATAAATCACACTGAATGTACTTGTTGCTCACCTTGGTATATTCATTGCTGCTGTTAACATGGCATCAACTATCAGCCTTCACCTTTTAACAGCATTCAGTGTAGGGAGCAAGAAGAAAGTGGCACACATTCAATGTCATCAGTGGCATTTTTCAACAACATGACAGGTTCTCACTCGCATGGTGGCAGCTGCACCTGGCGTTTTCTTGAGAGAGAATAACCCAGTGACCACTGGACAGAGCACAAATCACTGCAGAAGTGGTGGCAGCCTGTCCCTCTTACATAGGCCTGTATTAATTCCCTGTAAACCCCGTAAGGCTGTGACCCTTAAAAGTTACAGCAGCCAATTATTTATTAGGATTTTTATCATTTTATTTTGCTTAACATTTTTTCAAGGCAAAGCTTTGATGCGTAGGAGAATGGCAAAACAAGATTTGTCTTTCCTTATCTACCATATAAAGACATGAAACAATTGCAATCTAACCATTCACTGGTTCAGCACCTGGGTGTGTGGGCAGAGAGCAATGATACCTCCCAGTCTCTGGGGAGGTTCAGATCTTGAGCTCTGTTTCTGGGGCTCATCTCAACTCATCTCTACCTTGTGAAAGTAATGTGAAATGACAACACTTCCCAAATAAACAGAGATTCCTTTTCTTTTTTATCTTCAGTGTAGCAGACTAAAGGATGAACTAGAATCCATATACTTTATGGTTATTTTTCTTTCTATTTTAGTGAAAAGGAAAGAACCTTTCATGTTCTGTCAACCCAGGCAGTGAAATACATGTATCACAGGTCCACTGTAGCTTGCACTGTCAGATGGGCATGCTGTTCGAGTCCCACCACACTGCACTCATGGAAATTTAGCTCTCTCTCCAGTACCTTTCTTTGGCTCTCCAGCACCTTTTGCACGTACATTTTGCAGTTTAAGCAAAGCTTTATTCCTTTGCTTCATAGTTTGCGTGTCCTGGGATATATCTTAATCTAAATGTAAAACTCTGGGATTTCCTCCCTTGGTATATCTCTTCTATATCATGCAAATCATGCTTCAGTTCTGGTCAGTCCATCCAAGCTTATCTCTGCCTATGTCCCCCTCCAATGCTTGGTAAGGTACTTTCCATTTCCTTTCACAAGACTTGATCAGAAACAGTTGGCATACTTCAGAAGATAACTCATTTTTTAAAGTAACGACCTCATCAATTCTTTTCTATTTACATTTACAGGGTTGTTGACATGTAAGCTGTCACTGTTAGTCTTTGATTTCTGGCCCAATGTAAAGGTGAAAAGATGAAAGTAAATAGATGTGCAATAAAAACAGAAACTGATACTTACGGAGACTCCATAACACCAAGCAAAGTTCAGAAATTGTTCATAGACACATTGGCAATTGTCACTGTATGCAGTGTTGCTCTCCATTCTAGTTGCCTTAGGTAACTCAATTTTACATAATTCATTTATATCTCATATAGTGCTATATTTGTAGGTGAGAATGAGACAGCAAGAGAACTCTCTCTAGACAGTCATAGAATCATAGAATCATAGAAT
>NW_010296338.1:0-60438 GCF_000700745.2 Antrostomus carolinensis | reverse complement strand
TCTGTGATTCTGTGATTCTGTGTGACTGAAAGGGCAGTACCATAAATGTAGGATTGGAAGGTATAAAAAACATCTTCAAAGCATCTGAAGCTTAAAAGTACAGAGAAAGTCTTTAAAACCATATACATCCATGCAAAAAACTACTTTAGGGGCACAGGTATGTCTGAAACATACTTATCAAGACAAAAAAACTGTATTTTTGCAGGATTGTTTTACAAGTCCAACATATATTTTCCTGAATCCATGCCTTTTGTTTCAGTGCCTTGTTTAAAGGAACCATACTACACAATATATTTAAGTACTAACTGTCTTTAATGTAAAAAAAAAAAAAAAAAAAAAAAAAGTTTTCTCACTCTTGATGAAAGATTTAGGCTTCTTATATAAATTAATATATCTCACACAGTTTCTTATTTCATCTCACAACAAACTCAGTCAGATATGCATATAATCTGTGACAAAATGCTAAGAAACATTCAAGCACTATGAAACCAAACAAAATAAAAGAGAATACTCACTAGGTAGAAGCAACAGGTCACTGTGACACAGCTACTACTGGGGAAAGAAGAAAAAAAACAAAAACCCCTTCACATCTCTAACTCTACCATTTTAAAGAGACAGCTGCATTGCAGCATGCAGCAGAGGGGAGAAATAAAGTTACAGTAAAAAGACAAATGTATGTGGATGATCTTTCCAGAAAAGGCAATGTTACTACTTTGCTATATTTGTTCAGAAATAATGTGCAACATAAAACTTTTAAGCTTGTTAATGGTGGCAAATTTATTCAAGTTCTTATGAAGAAAAATTTTCTTTGGAAAGAAGTGTACCTTTTTATTTTCACTGAACTCTCCTAATAAAATAATTTGAATCAGCAGCTGATAAGGATGAGTGAAGACAGCCTAGACTTCCTCAATTCTACAGGATATGAAGATGATGCTGTCTAAAGTTAGCATATGAAATCGTTATCTGAAAAGCCACAGAGAAAATTATTCATCAAACAGTCCAGCCTCAATCCTTCCAAAAACCCCTCTAAAAGAAACATGCTTACAATCTACCAATACTGTGTTATTTTTAGCCCATGAGGTTTAACACATAATTTGCTTTTGCTCTTTTCCTTTCCTTTTTTAAATATATGCTTCTCAGTATTTTTCTCTTCACCACTTTTAGCCTCCAAATTCTGCTTTATGAATGAACCTCATGCCTGTTTTTTTTCTCTTTTGTATTTAATTTTCTTTAGATTTACAACCTTTGAAATCAATAGAGTTACACTCTCAGGCAAAGCTAATGCAAAAATATATATTTAAAAAATCAAGATGCATCTTAGCTCACATTAGCAACAAAGAGAAAATTACTTTCCCTTATCTTTTACAAATTTAAGGCAGCTGAATAGATACATGAAACAAAAATAAAACAGCTGAAACCCATAGGTATTACTCTTTCTGTTTTGCTCAATAATAAAAAATCTGGGAGGGGTACAAAATACTAAATAAGTTAACATTTTCAATTACAGTAAAATGTTAGAAGAAAAAAAAAACATAGGGAAAAACCATTCTTCCTAATGGAACTTGTTTGTTTGCATTTCCTTTCTTTCCCAATTGATTGCAGAAAGATAAACAGCATTGAAATTATTATTTGCAACTGTTTGTTACACCCAAGAGAACCTAAATGTTTCCCTTGTCCCTCAGGGGCATAGGTCCCCGTAGCAGGATTTCAAAACTTGCAGTTAAATTGGAGGGGGACCCAGGCAGCGCTGAGTGAGCCCACTTGTGGCAGAATGCATTAACTCTAACTGCTTTGCTTTGAGTAATTTCACAGGATGGGTTTTCAGGCAAAGCACCAAATCCTGGAGAGCTGCAGAAACCCTGCAGCAACCAGAGAGGGGTCAGCAGGACCTGCCTTTTGGGCGAGCAGAGGATTTCCACTCTGCAATCTCCTCTTGCAGTGGTAATAGAGGCAACACGCAGCCCAGGAGATGCTTCCAGCTCAGCAGTACCTCCCCAGTCTCCCAGATGTCCTGAAGTTGATGTGGAGAGTGTTTTCTCACCCTGAAGCAATTTACCGACACATTAGTGGGAACTGCTGGGGGTTTTGTTTTGTTTATAATCTTGGTAATGAAGTGTTTGTTTGTGTCTGTGCAAGCGCTCCACAAAGCCTCCAATTTATCATGCTTGTGTTGACATTGCTTCATCTGCAGCCTAAACACAAGCAAAGACTGCACAGAAATCTTGCAGGTGGTTAAGTGTTTCACACCATATCTAACACAGCAATAAGACCAGTAAAAAAAAAAATATGGTTTAGGTGACGTGTATCTCTCCAAATCACCAGGTGATTAGGGCAGTTGCATGACAGTCAGAGCAATGTTCTTAGTCCTATAGTGTGGTGAAGAGTATAAAGAAAAATGTATTCCAATAATTTGACCAACATAGAGCAGATTTTAATGAGAAGTCAGTTCTCTGTTAAAGAGGCAGATTACTCAATATATCTTCCTGCAGCTTGTTGGAAAATTTGCCCCCCCCATAGGAGAAGGAGGCAAAGTATTGATGAACAGAACTGCTGCTGCCATCCAGGAGAAATAAAGTGAAAAGGAAAAAGAAATCAGTTTCCCTTATAGCTCTCCAGTTGCACATTGTGTTTCTGTCTGCCATGCTTATATAGGCAAATCATTGTATTATCTTTCCTCTTGCAAATAGTCCCACTGAAGCATTTATGAAGTGGAGGATGTATATGGCTCGTTAAAGGCTATGACCTCATGAATAAATCTGTGTACCTCCTTGAAGAAGTCCCTTCTGTGCTCCTCTGGTATAGATCTGCTCCAGAACACATGGGTTCAGATTCAGCTCTATAATATCTGGGACCCTTTCAACTGCCATTATAATTCAGGGACAAAGCAAGTTTTTAAAATGGTTGTCATGTCCCTGACACCTAAGGCACAATCCTTTCCTTGGTTTTTATAGAAAGTCCACAAGCTTTACAGCACTGACCAGACCACTGTGAAAGGGATGTCTAGGTGTCATTCTGACCTCTAGCTACTATAACACTTGCCACCTTCATACAGAATGTGTTTACTTGTGAGGGCAGCAAACAGAAAGAAAGAAAAAATAATAATAAAAAAACCCAACAAACAAACAAAAAACCTCACAATGAAGGAACTTCACATCAGGTGGGGGAGCCCAGAGGTTCTGGTACTCTCCAGTGTTGGGGGTGTGTAAATTTTGGAGTGAAGTGGCTTGGAGACAGTAATTCCTCAAAGGGAAAATGAAGTAGCTTTTCCCTATCTGCCAGATCTCAAAGTGATGTTCTGGCAGAAAGATGAACCGTTGCTTTTGTAAATTTCCTCCAAATCACCTTAGGCATACTGACCAAAAGTCAGCAGCTTCTTTCCAATGCGAGCTTTTATGAAATTGCATCTTCTGAGTAATGTCTGAGTTTACAACTCCTTCACCCCCTTTTTCCTCACCTTTGCTTTGGACTTGGAGAACATCAAGCCCACAGGAAGTTGTTTAGAAAATACTTGGGTTTGAATCTTGTCTCCCACGACCATTGACATCAATGGCAAGATCTGCTCCCTGTGAGGAAGCACAAGGTTGAATGGTGCAACCAACACTTCATTAATGTGCCAGAGCTGGTGGGTTCTCCAGGAGTGTGCTGTTCCTTCGATCCAACCCTGAGAACTCAGTGGCATCCTACAAGACTCATTTGCTGATCCTCATCCAACACGTTTGCTTTTTGTTGACCACTCTCTGTTCTTCAGCACAGAAGCAAAGCAGGATAGATGCAATGGGACACTATCCCATGGCAGCAGCTGTTGCCTTCTTTGGGCTGCTCTCTGCAGCCTCTTACCTACCTCAGTTCTTGCAATAAATGGGCATCACCATGGCATAGACTGCTCCAAGAGGTGGCACACCCTCCTACTGCCTTGTTAGTTCTCCAAAGTATTGACGTGTTACATCTCTTTGCTCAGTAAGAGACCAACGTACAAAATATTTCTAGGGAGCCATTTTTATACTAAAAAGCATCCTACTTTATAGCTAATAGTCAGGGTCCTGTAAACAAAAGCAGGCTTCATGCATGGTAAAGAGGCTTAAGCAACATCAGAGAAGCTTTGACAGCTTACTAGAGCTCAGGATCTTTTCCCATCTCCTTCCCCAGCTCCCAAATCAGTAGTCATTCAATTAAGTGCCTTGGGATTTGGGGTTAGAAGGTGCTAGGAGGATGTCAGTCATCATTAGTATAATTATCAGACTTAGTCATTATGCATTATTTATTCCAAATATTTATTCATTATTGTATCCCAGATCAATGTAAGCTACTTGAGGCAAATCTGTTTCTTATGGAAGTATTAGTAAGAGAAATACTGAAGCAGAAAAAGCAAACAAAAAACCAAACAAATAAACTTTGCCAAGCTCCTTCAAGGAATGAGAGAAGGAGAGAGAGAGAGAGAGGAAAAAGAGAAAGGAGAAAGTTTTAATAAGATGATTGATCCTAAAGCTGTCAGGTTGTGTTATTGCCAGTAAGCAAGCCTCTTCTGGGAACACAGATGTTGATCTAATATATTTGGTCCATTATCTAATTTAATATGTTAGATCTCCTCTTGGTAGACAGTAAGTTTTCTCCCAGTTCTTTGGATGAAAAACGAGAAAAAAAAAAATCATTGTTGCAAAAGCTGTATGCTCAAGATTTTTTAAGTGAGTAATCTTACATATTACAAAATATAAACTGATGTAGTTTTGTTGTAACCAGTAACATTATTTTGACTTCTCTCTGTCAAAATCCAGCTTAGTATCAGTAGCCCAGAAAATGGTATTGTGGTTTACAAAAATGCCATCTTACTTTTGCTACCAGTTGTTCTTAATATTATTATTTATTTTTATTATTAACATTACAGTGAGAGCAAAGGAAGCCCTTCTATGTGCTACACAGACACATAGCATAGCAGGAGATAGATAGACTTTGACCGAGAGGCAAATACTAGAATTGTGTGGGACAGACCACTGGTGCAAGTTGACATGGAGGCAAAAGAAGCTGAGTGATTTCCCCAGCTTCATAGACTTATCAATAGTGGAGCCAGCTGAGCTCTCTGAAGTTTTATGAGCTGATATATGGCAGCTTTACTACAAAAAAAAGATCTTGAAAATCACTTTTCCTCTGTGTGTATGCATTTTTAGAGAAAACTGCTTTGCAAAATTATAGAATCATAGAATGTTGTGAGTTGGAAGGGACCCACAAGGATCATCGAGTCCAACTCTTGCCCTAGCATAGGAGAGTTGCAGGACTCAGACCATGTGTCTGAGGATGTTGTCCAAATGCTTCTTGAATATTGTCAGGCTTGGTGCCATGACCACCTCCCTGGGGAGCCTGTTCCAGTGCTCCACTACCCTCTGGGTGAAGAACCTTTTCCTAACATCCAACTTAA
Source organism: Antrostomus carolinensis (assembly GCF_000700745.2). Classification (NCBI taxonomy): domain Eukaryota; kingdom Metazoa; phylum Chordata; class Aves; order Caprimulgiformes; family Caprimulgidae; genus Antrostomus; species Antrostomus carolinensis. The sequence goes on along the minus strand of NW_010296338.1, from coordinate 55,028 downwards.
ACCTCCCCTGGCACATCTTCCTGACATGTCCCCTGGTCCTATCATTGGTCACCAGAGAGAAGAGATCAGCACCTTCCCTTCCTCTTCCCCTTGTGAGGAAGTTCTAGGCCGTGATGAGGTCTCCTCTCAGCCTTCTCTTCTCCAGGCTAAACAAACCAAGAGACTTCAGCCTCTCCTCATATGGCTTCCCCTCTAAGCCCTTCACCATTTTAGTGGTCCTCCTCTGGACACTCTCCAGTAGCTTTATATCCTTTTTATACTGTGGTACTCAAAACTGCACGCAGTACTCCAGGTGAGGCAGCCCCAGTGCAGAGCAGAGCAGGATGATCACCTCCCTCGACCGGCTCGCAATGCAGTGCTGGACGCACCTCAGGACACGGTTGGCCCTCTTGGCAGCCAGGGCACACTGTTGGCTCATGTTCAACTTGCCATTGACCAGAACCCCCAGGTCTCTCTCTGCAGGGCTGCTCTCAAGCTTCTCATTCCCCAGTCCGTATGTATGTCCATCAATCCTTCAAGCCCTGTATGAATAAATAAAATGTATGGAAGTATGAAAGTGTTGCTGCCTTAAGTTCCTGAACCTACTACTCAAATCTGTCTGGCTTTTCCTCTGTATTTTCCTATTACTGCATTTGTCTATTATGTCTTTCTTATATTTACATTGGAGGCCCTTAGGAAAAGAGACAAGCTTTCTGTTCCGTCTTTGACTTCACTTGGACCCAGGAAATAATGTCTTACAAAACTCCAGAAAACTAGCTTATTTTGGTGTATTTTCTTTTCTAACTTTCTTAGGTATTTACACCTTTAAAAACTCAGAAGATATCAGAAACAGAGGAGTAAGAAAAATGAATGCATGTGTCCATATGATACTTCAGTAGAAAGACCAGCCTTGATCTGCTCTGTTCTCTCCAGCTACCTTCCCACAGTCTCAAGATTTGAGCTAAAAAGGAAACATATGTCCATATTTGGCAGACCTTCCAAACCATTGGGTAGAAAAGATGGGATTTTTATCCCATTTATTTGGCCTCTAACCATAGTATGCCACCTCTACTAGAAATCAAAACTTGCATGGGCCCAGTCCTGCTGCCAGAAACTGCCAGGAAGTGCAGACACTCAAGTAAAGAAAAATCAGGGCTCTCCTGTCCTTCTAGTGAAAGCTCCCCTAACCCACAGGAACAGAGCAGAGATGGGCAATGTCAGCCTAATGGTGTATCTACCACAGTATCCTCCCCAAACAGCAAACCTCAAGAGACAAATATAGAATTAGCACAAGCCTATTGTGATATTTCCTTAGAATATTCTCCTAATTTCCAGTGATTTGCAGGCCGGGTATTTTTTAAAACAAGAGTTAACTCAACAGCTGAGTATCACCAGGAATCTGTTTGGATCTTGATTTATAACACAGAATAAGAAAAAAAGACTTATGTCATCATGGCATAAATATACAAAAGTTTCCTCCTGATAGTCCGTGAAGGAGAAGGTGAGCAGCAGGTTAGTTGCATTGTGATGTGAGATTTTATTTTTAAAGTTTTCTCTCTCTCTGTTTCTCTCCCTCCTTAAAGTTTTCAACACTTTGTTGTTAACTTAATGCAAACAGGATTTAAGTAATATATATTCTCGCTGACATAATTCATGTCATGGTTAAAGACAAGTAATCAGTAGTCTCGCAGCCAGCTTGAGGAAGAAGGGGCAGTGAGAGAAAAGAGTTTCTGTTTTGCAAAAAATGTAGCTTAGAAACTTCTTCAAAGGATTTTAAATGACAACCAGATTGGTGTTTGCATCTAAATGACCAGTGTGTTTATCACAGCAGGATACTGGTGGAATTGAGCACACCAACCCACCAGAAACAGGTCCCAGGGGCACTGCTTGAAGCTTTCTCCTGTCCTAAGGCAGTACAAAGCAGAAAAATTCTGCCTGACCTCTTTTAACGCAGATCATTTAAAAGAAAGAGTGAGGAGGAAAGAGGTTTTGACTGAAGGAAATAAAGAAGAGCTCATCACAGCTTCTTACTGAGTTTTATAGTTCTGAAAACTGAGATACAGAGAGGATAAATAACAGCCTGATACCATCCCAGCCAAGGATGGAAAGCAGCTCTTGCAACGTAGTATTGTTTTCTGCCCTTACCACCACCCAATCTGTCTGGAATCGTTGCTTGCAGAGGTTGAACCTCTCCAAATATAAAAATTGCCACCTGCTTGAACCTAAGGTTTAGCTCTGGGAAGCAGGAATAAATAGCAGTTTCAAGGTCTCCTTTGTTTACTTGAAAGAGGTAGAAAACCCACCACTTTCTGTTAGTACTGTTAATTTTGATAAAAAATAATAGTGTTGATGAGGCAGAGAATGATCTAAGTGAAGCCCTAAAACAGTTGTGGCCATGAGATGAGCTCTCTGCATTTTACAGACTCAGTGCAAATGACTATATATATGGAACTGGGAAGGAAGAGGGAAGCCCTAAGCTCAGTAACTGCAAAGAACTGAGAAGTCTGCTTAAAGAAGAGCAATGATTTTAGCTAATACATAAATTATCTTTTGAATAGAGATTTTTTTTTCTTTGAAAAGCCCAGTTTTTGTATGGAAAACAAGAGAAATTAAAAAGTAGATTTAACATTTTTAACTTTTGAAAATTATTTGGATTTCAATTCAAAACAAAGTTTCAGGTTTTCTTTTGGTGCTATGACCAGTAAATTGTTCTCAGAAGAAGGAGCCTTACCAGGCTTGGAGTTTAACCCATCCTAACTTGATTCAGGCCTACAGGATGAGTATAAGCCATACTGTTGAAGCTACCTATAAAAAGTGATAGATTCTGGCCACAGTAACATTGCTGGCACATAAGAGAGCATCATCATCTAGATTACTACTGGTCAGCTGAGGCTTCATTATATTAAATTGATTTTTCAGTCCTGCAAAAAGTCTGCGATTAATCATAGAATCATTTAGAATGGAAAAGACCCTTAAGGTCATCAAGTCCAACTATAAACCTAACACTGCCAAGTCCACCACTAAACCATGTCCTTATCACCATGTCTACATGTCTTTTAAATACCTCCAGTGATGGTGACTCCACCACTTCACTGGGTAGCTTGTTCCAGTGCCTGGGAATTGAAGCCACATCTCCTGGGACTTAATTCAGAAACACATACTTAAAATCATCTCCTATCCTATATGTATGCTGGAAGCAGCTGAAGGAACATTACACATTCTATCATGTTTGGATGGAGTGCACTCAGAACCATGAGGCTAGATCTGAGTCTCTGAGATTTTCATGTCATAAATCCTTGGCTTTTTGCACATCAGAAAATGTGTTTAATAGTTGTTATAGCCACGCTACAGAAAGCTCTGCTTTTTAAAATCTCCTGCAAGAGCTTGCAAAACAGAGACAGAACAGGGCAAATGAGATTAAAGAAAGGGACCAAGGAAAGAAGGAACAACTTGCCCAGAGTTGTACAACACCAGTTTTCAAAGTAGTGATGAAGCAGGTTAAGGATCTGTTCTCCAAGTTCTTTAATGTTGAATATTCCTATCTGTTTTCATTCTGTCTCCTTTAAGGAAAAATTTCTGGCTGGTCTGAAACTGCTCAATACAAGTCCCATCTTTTTACTTCTGTCCTTTCACTTATAGTTGAATAGCTCAACTCCCTCACCTCTTCTTCTTTTTCTTTTTCCTATGCGACACTTCAGTTTCAATTATGAAATCCTCAGCATGATTTTCCTGTGCTGTTAGAACTATTCAAATGTCTTGTCAGAGGTTAAGTTCACATTGGAAAGTCAAGAATGGAAATAGTGGAGAAAAAAAAATGAAAAAACCCACAAACCCACAAACCCTAAGCTGCTTGAATTGCTGAGAAATATTTCTTTGAGATGGAAGTGCTATTGTACAGCAGAAAGCACAACCGTGCAGAACAAAACCAAGAAATTTTTGGCACTAACAAGGGGCAGGAAAGTCTACAGACAAAGCTGAGGAATACAGACTGATTGGTGGTGGAAAGCTGGTGTAGAGCTGTATTGAAGAGCTACCTGAAGTAACTAACAGGAGCTAACTTACTGTGCCTACCAAGTCCTTATACAATGCTATACAGTCCTGAGCACCATCCACTGCCGTGCTATTTAGATATCTACAGGTAGAGCAGGTTATTGTCATTTTAGCATATTAGAATAAATTTGCAATTGTTCAGGACCTGGTTCTTAAAATAAGATCATCTGAAACTAGAGATTGGACCATGTTCCAGATGAAAGAACTTGATGACCTATGACCATTCTATGCTATTTAAAGTGATCAGTAGTAAGACCCAATTGAATGGTATAAAAAGTAATATAAATATCAGACCAGTTTCAGTAGTTCTTCAATGGCATAAAACACATCTTTCAAATCAAGAGAGATGTGGCAATGTAATGTATCTTTATTCTTGTGTCATGAAAATGAGACTTGCTCCAAAAATTTCAGACATACATTGGATCTTTCTATACCCAAATTTCTCTGTTTATTGAAGTTGCTAAGTCAGCAAAAATATTGTAATATTTCATTCACTGTGTTTTAATTCTGCTGAAAAACCTATTAGATTCTCCTTTAAGATTTTGCAGTTCTCCTACATGAATCTCTCAACAGTGAAAAGCATTGCTATTCAAAAGGAAAACATAACATGTCTCTGATAAATATCAGAAAAGGCCCTTGGTGACAGTGATGCACTTTATTTATGTATTTATTTATTACATGAATGCATTCAAAAGTCTTCATATCATAAAACAAAGCATGGCAACAACCTATGGATATTATCCTAGCTGGCCCATTCCTCCCACCACTTGGGTCCAATGCCCCATAAGCTGTCATTTTCAAATGTTCTTATCAGTTCATTCCTCAAAAATTGAAGCCCTCGCAGTATGTAAAGTCTGCCCATGTGACTCTACATCCCTCATCTTCCTGAAGTTTAGATTTCAGCTGTCAGCTGAATGGCAAACTTCTCATTGAAATGTCATTTCATGCATTGCTGGGTTTCCTCTTCTCTCCCGCCCTCTCCCTTTCACTAACAGAGATCATTTGAATCTAGATAGTCCTGATCTATATGACAGAAGGGTAACAAGACTTAACCAGAGATTACATTTCATCACCTGCAGCAGGGACCTTCAGGTAGACAAATGCAGGATCCTATACAATACCCACATTTTTTTCTCTGAACGCAATGGGGGAACTTACTTCTACTCTCGCACATTTTCAAAGGCAGATGTAGCTCCACTGGTGGCAGGGGAGTTTTTCACAAGCTTGGACCCATGCAGACCTTCTGCTTTTGGGAAACTGATTCCACGAAGCAAAAATACATAGAATGTGGATCAAAATAAGTGTGTAGGAAGAAAGTCCCTAGCCAATAATTAGACAGCTGGCAAACCCTGGAATAATCCCATGTAGAATCTGCTAGATTTTAGATAAACTCTTAGATATACCTCTCTTTTTACTGACTACAGAAGGAATTCATGGAACACAGGTTCCTAACCCTGTCTTAAATGTGTAAGTTTAGGGTAGCTTAGTTTGGGCTTAAGGAGCTGCACTTTGTGAAGCAGATGCTTTAATGGATCACTGAGGCTTGTGAACTATACTTTTCTACCAAACTCAAGCAGATTTAAGAGTTCTTCTTCCATTAGTGGTGCTGTGATTGAAATATCCATACATTGGAGTCTAGTGCCATTTCCAATACCCTTAGGCATCTGACACTTCTAAGCAGGGTTGCTGGCTGTGCTGCACAAACAAACACTCTTTTAAAACAGCAGTTGGAGACCTAGTGGGATCCCCTAGATGCTTATGTTTAGGCAGCTTAATCCTGCTCAAACTGTGCAGAGAATCAGTCTTGTCACAATACTGTTTATCTGATCATGTTGCAGCATCTCTGATGTGAGTATGTCTTTGTAAGGATCTTTCTCACACAGACTAAATGAGAGCTCAGCACCTAAAAGCCAGCCACTTGCTGGACCTGGTCAGACAGTGGAAGCCTGGTCCGAGAGTCCATACAGCATTATTATTCCACAGGGCTTCCAGACTTCTGTAAGCAAACCTTGAGCCCTAAAACCTTGTCCTGCCCAGAGTCCTGCCTTGTGAGCATGTCATGAAATAACAGGAATTATGAAGCGGTGCCTTGGCTTCTGGGACAGAGAAGCTGCAAGCTGGTCAGTGCCACTGGTTCAACACAGCTCTGTTATGACTTGTATCTCAGGCTGCACAAAACTAAACTGCCTCAACCTAGATCTCTGCCTGAACTCATAATCAGCATATCCAATTAAACTGCACTGGGATCTGGACTCTCTCACACCCAGCTAGCTCAGGTACTTCTGTATCACTGAGGTAGATGCAACTGCGAGTCAGAAATTAAATCCTGTTTCCTCTGTTGTGTTCTTTATGTAATGATACTACAGAGGGAAAATAAATATGTAAACTCCAGGATTTGTGCTTCCTCAAGAACACCATGGTTATTTTTGATATGAATAGTAAAAAACCAGGGGAATGATTACCACGAGCTGTAGTGTTACTGGGCATGTTAAAGTTAAGACAGGTTTACATGATTTTTACTTAAAGACATAGCTAAGCTTGAACAGAAATTCAATTGGGAGAATCCTAAAGGAGCAGGAAACAATAATCAGCACAGTCTCTCTGGCCATTTACAAACCCATGAAATTCCCTGGCTCTGGACCATTCTCCAGTGACTTGTCCAAGGCCCCATAGGGTATATGTGACAGGCAGGCAACATCTCACAGACTCAGCACAGTGCTGGTGATTCCCAGGCCCCCACATTGTTCCAAGAGCAGTTTCTATCTCTCTGGAAGGAAAGAGTTATTATGGCAGGTGACAAAAGATGATGTTAATTAATGCATCTTCAACAGGGGCATCAATAGGACTCATACACACTGCAAATCATAGAATCATAGAATGTATTGGGTTGGAAGGGACCTTCAAAGGTCATTTAGTTCAACCCCCCTGCACTAAGCAGGGACAGCTTTACTAGAGCAGGTTGCTCAGAACCCCATCAAGCCTGACCTTGAATATCTCCAGGGATGAGGCATCCACTACCTCTCTGGACAACTTGTTTCAATGATCTACCACCCTCATATTGAAGAAATTTTTCCTAATATCCAACCTATAATCTACCCTTTTCTAGTATAAAACCATTACCCCTCATCCTATTGCTATATGCCCTTGTGAATAGTTCTTCCCCAGAAACTCTTTTCCAGCTATTGATATCCAGTATAAATAATAATAATAATAATAATAATAATCTCTTTTCAAACGCCAACGCTTAAAACCAAGAGTCTTCCTAAAGCAACTCAACTAGAAGAGATTAAAAAGAAAAAGAAGATGCATAACGCTGAAATCAAAATACTTTTCCTCAACAAGTGCTTTCTTATTTTTCCCAAAGAAGAAAATTCTAGGAATATATATTTTTCCCTGATGTGTTGGCAAGATTTCTGAATGTTACATAAAGCAATGCTACAGGTTAAAGACTGAGGTTATTTGTGTCAAAAATTCTCTGACTCTGTGCTGCTGCTTCACTGAAAACCAAAACAAGTTTTAAACTAGCACCTTTCCCCTGTGGAGATTTTATTTGTTTCTTGATATTCCGGGTCAGGGAGTAAAGGCATTAGGAGGTCAAAAAACAAAACCAAACAAAACAAGAGGGAGGGGAAAAAAGGAAAATAACACGTGCAATGGTACATTCTTGATGCCCTCTAACCTGTGTTTATAATCTGTTCAACAAACGCAGCAAATACTTAGAAGGAAACTCTCATTTGTAAACTGCAATAAGGTCCCCAGAGGACTGTTTACAAGCAGAATATGCAAATTCTTACTCCAATCCCCAAAAATCAGCAGTTATATTTTCATAAAATATATAATTAAATTGAAAATGCTTTCTTTGGGGGTTTTCTCATGCTAGTTTTCCATGGCCCTGCTGTTTGGCTTCATCAATAGGTGATGGAAACAGATTTGTTTCCATCAGTCACTGAGAAGCTGCACCGTTTCATACCAGAGGAGTATCTCTAATTTAATCCTCCTTAAAGGTCTTTAAACCAGGCTTTAAATCTAAAAGCTAGGAAAAAAGTTATATGTTGGTCCTTTCCTGCAAGTGAAGTGCTTTATAGTCAAATCCCTCCTTTAAATGCTGTGCTATGAAAATAAATCTGTCTGACAGCAAATGGCAGCTCCTGGTTTCAAGCCCTTGCTTCTTGCATGGAGGAGACAGAGAACTCCTGGTCTCCTGCCATGCTCTTCCCCATTCAGAGGGAGCTTTTTGGGAAGGAGGAGCCACACTGTGTTCTTTCAGCGCAGTAGAGCAGCAGGCTCTATGACAGGAATGATAAAATCTCAGAACAAAGGTATGGGAAGCTTTATAGCTTCTGGTGTCTCTGAACACACCACACAGAAAGGACCAACTGGGGTGCCGGCCAAAATCAAATTCCACAGGATGATGCCAAATTTGACAAGCTTTTCCTCTTTGCAGGCTGCAGATCTCATTCTAATGTTTTTACTGTTTTGTTTTGTTTTGTTTTTTAATGGGGAATATGGACTAACATCACCTGTAATGTGGCAGAATCTTTAATGCCAAGTATCTGAACTTGCATGGAGGCATCCAACCCAATATCTACACAGTAGCAACTTTCCAGACAGAAAAGTGCAATGACCCTTCCTCCTTTCTCATTTCAGTTTTGTCACTTTTAGGCAGGATAACTGGTCGTGAAAAGGATAGGGCTGAAGAGCAGTTAAAAAGCCCTTGACAGTTACATCTGGGTAGTGTAGGGGTACAAGAAGTAGAGTGTGAAGGAAATATGTGCCATTGGAACAACTTAATTAAGGGCCGAATAGTTTAAGTGTTTGCTGCTGGAAGTAGATGGTTTCAAGCTTGGAAGCAGCATTGATTAACATTCTGAGCAGCTCCTGCTGCTGAGGAAAAAGACAGATAATCTCACCTTGAGCCTCTGAGTATTGTTGCTTTTCTGATTATTCTTCCACAGGGTCAGTGGTAATATTACAGTGCTATTATAAGATTTTCATTCCAATGAAAGGCAAATCAGCAGCTATGTATTTCTTTAGCCTTCACAATTACATCCAGACATAATATATTTAGTTGCTGTGTAAGCATAAGAAAACCCCAATCAAAACAATCCATTCATTATAGTTTGTTATATAACAGATTTGTTATATATTTATTACAGGTGAATATCTATTTTGTGCTTACTTATCAATCTGCTACTTGAGGAAATGACAGCAGAGCAAGAATCATAATCCAATATCTTATTCCTGCTTCCAAGCTGGGTATACAAGAAATGAAGATAAGTGTGGGTATTTGACAGTCACACTACCTGGTACCATGCATCATGAAATGATGGCTTTGTCCATTTCTTTCCCACCCATATAGAAAAGAAGGTCTCAGTCTACCAAACATAATGGAATAAGGAAATCAGTAATCTAAAACGTAGCTATCTAATCCATGTTAGTCACATCAGCTTCCACTAGAGCCAACAGAGAAAGATTATCTTCTGAGATGATAAATCCCAGCCAGAGAGAGGTGTTTGAAACTGGAGGGATTTGTCACCCTCTCCACCAAGTGGGTCAGATTAGACACGTATCTAGTAGATAGCCAAGGTCAGGGAGATGAATGCTTGCCTACTTACTCTTTATAGACATGGACTCTCATTAGATTCACCCATTGCACTTAGAGTAGCGGAGGTCTGTCTCTACTGCTGCACAGACAGAAAACATCAGTAATATTAATCAGAAACATCCCTAGTCCCTTATCTCAGATGTGTATCTGGGCAACTGCAAAGTACAAACTGCAGTACAACCAGCACCATTTCACCTCTCTTTGAAACACAATGACTTTCACAGAGAAATGCTGCAGCCATTTAACTGTATGTGGGAACTGCTGGTGAAACGTCAGCAAGTCGGAAGTCTTCACTTGCTCAAGGCTGAAATGGAAAGAGATAGAGAATGAGACAACACAAGAAGAAGAGGGCAGCTCAAACTAAAAACTCACTAAAATTAATTTAGTCTGAAAAACCCCCTTTGTTCAGTTAAAACTGGCTGGGAATGAGATTTGTCACTGGGATGACAGCAGGTAAAACAGCAGTGTAATTACAAATGGTTGGAATCTATAAGACAGTTATTGGACCTTCCACACATAGCAAATAAAGGTGTTGATGTTTATAAATCATTTGTGTTCCACTAATTCATGGGGCTGCTCCTGAGGAATATAGCGCTTGTGTTTATGTATGCTTTCTCCACTTCAGGACTTATGACCTACTGGTGAGGGCAAAAGAGGCAGGCCAAACCAAGAAATTTAAGGCCCAGAAATCTCCCAGGTTTATAGCACTATGCCTCTCTCCTCTTTCAAGTAGGACAAAACTGTTCACAACACCACACTGGACCTGGTGTAACACTCCTGGGCAGCACCCATGGACATTGCCAGTCTGTAAAGCATACTGAGCATGATCTTAGGCCAGATTATATGGATCATCATCTCTTTAGATCTTATGGTCCTGCTTCCTTGCCCTTCTCCTCCTCAGCCATCATCATAGCATTTCATATAGGACAAGCTGGGAAACACAAGCATCATCTGTTCAGTTTGGTGACAAAAGCACAACATTGCTTGTACAAGGCTGGGATACTGGGACTCCAGCTTGTCTGGCAGTGAGACTTCTAAATGTCAATATGAAAAAAAAATATACACATAAAATATATACATAATTTATAAAAAAATATATAAATTATATACATACTCATGCTTTCAGGTGACTAAAAGCATAAGCGTGTGTAGAAACTGGGACTTGGTGCAAGGATGGTCATGAGGCACTTTGTCTAACCACTCACCATGACTTCTTTGAGCTTTGTAACTCAAAATCTGTTCTACATGCTAGGGATATACTCCACTGGCTTCCAGACTGGCTGTGAATGTTTCCAACAAAAGCAGAATATTTCCAATAAAGTATGCTGGTGGGAATCAAAAGCTGTTTGGAGTGAATCATGTCTCAGGCCCTGATGAGTCTTCCTCAGGCATGGGTTTTCACTGGGAGTGAAGACAGTCTGAAAGCCATATGGAAATGGTAACCACCTCCTGCATGTACAGTGAACTTGATATTCCTGTCAATACTTTCCCTGGCTCAAAGTTGAAGCAAGAATATCAATGTGTTTAAATGGCTCCCGTGTCCTGGGGGCTCCTGATATGCAAGAAATACCTTGAGGACATGAATACTGATGTATTACAATAAGTAAGCAACAAAACAACAACAACAAAAAATTAAGAATCAAAGTGCAGAGTGGTTTGCATCCAGCTCCACTGCTGATAGGTTATGGCCTTTAGTAACATTCTGCATTTCAGAAAGCTTCTAACGTGCACATCCATTGTCCTACAACAAGTTAACTTTCTTGCCTACCTGCTTGTTACATCTGTCAATCAAGTGTGAAAACCGATGCCAAAAAGTAATCTGACGATATTGTTATGTTCAACAGCAGTTGTAAGGATGAACTTTAAGGCTCAAAGGACTTTGGTGGCAGCAAATCATTCACAGTTTGGATCCCAGCATTTCCTGTCAGGCTAACTTTCAATAAGTCTTTATCAGCAAAAGAAAAGGAAAGAACCCAAGCAAAACAGAAAGAAAAACTAATATTAAAGCGTGAACTTCTGACAAGAGCTAAAGTAATTCTCTACTTGCACACGGGATTTTTTCATAATCTTGCAGAGGGAAAGGAAGGTGGAGAAATTTAAGCAGAAGATGTAATTCTCCATTTTCTATGCTCCCTTGACTCCTATTTGTATTCTTAGAAAAAAAAGCTGGCTCTGTACCTCTATAAAGAGTTTTGTGTCCAGAGGGCTGAGCCATGCAGGTGCCTTTTTAAATCTCCCGTCATACTGGGAAAACTGCACCTGAATGGGAAGAGATTTTGAGAAAAAATATTTGACCAGGCCAGGGAAAGGAATAAGTTTACCTAGGCTCTTCTCTGCTTTTATTTATACCTGAGCCACTGAGAACAACTTGACTTCATAGGAGGGGAAGACAAATGGAGAAGAGGTGCATATTCTAAAATACTTTTTTGCTAACATAATACATTTATCAGCAGCTATACCTAAGACAATCTCAACAAATGGATGGCAGCTTCAGCTCGAAAAAAAATGAATAAACTTAATTAAAATCAGTGGAGTCATTTGTGATTTAAACCTGTGAAGAGTATTTCCCAATACAATTTTTCCCTTACATTGTAAGGAAGGAATAATAATGTTGTAGCAGTAGTAATAATAGTAACATACAGGTGGAGAAGTGGGGACTTGGGGAAGAGAACCCAACTGAAAACTGTGTTAGTCAAGTGGGGACACATCCTCATGTCCAGCATCACAAATAAGCCAAAAGAAGGACCTCTTGATAATCTAACTTAAGCTGGGGGTGGGGAGGGGGGAAAAAAAAAAAAAAAAGGTTGTATTAAAAGAGGTATCTCAAACCCCTCCTACCCTTCCAATAAACCTGCACATACAGCCTCTGTGGTGCCACCTTAGAGGCTGGGAAAAATCTGGTTAATGCAGTTACCTGCCTGAGGACTGATGCTGGCTCACTCAGAGCTGACTGCAGCACTTCTCAGCAGGGTCACACTGGGTTTACACTCACTCTTATTTTCCCAGTGTCTTCACAGTTCCATGCAATTACAACTGAGACTAAATTAAATTATTAGATTAAATTTATATAGCAATTCTTTTCCCACTCTACCCCAAGGAACAGATGTGTTTAAAACAGTGACCAGAAATTGTTTCAGATACAGATACACTGTAGATTTTTACAGCAGTTTCAGCATGAACAACTAGTTTCAGCTTTTTTTCCCTAATTGGTTATCGTATTGTCATTATGCATTGGTTTCCTGAGCTTTCTATCTGGAGGGGAAAAAAATGTAGGAGAAAAGCTTTAATTTGAAAAAAGAAGTCTTAAATAATGGTTTTGTGGGCACTGACACAACACACTTAAATTTCAATTAATATTGGATATGTGTCCTCAGAAATCTTGCATGAAACATTTTAAATACATACATACAAATAAGTAAAATTTTTCTTACTTAAGGGCAAAGCTCTCATTTACCTAAATCAATGCCTATTGATTTATGGATGATGTTTGTGTCTTTATTTATTACATCAACCTTGAGTTTTCTTACTAGGTTCACTAGTTTGCCTTGTAAGGTAATATACTTTGTTCAAATATGTGCTGAAAGCAACAGCAATGCTGCTCAAACATGTATTGTCATATGCTCTTCTCAATATTTAAAACAATATCTCTGGTTTAGATGCTTGTATAATTTAAAACAGACATGCACAAAAGTTCAGAAATGCTGGCCTAGATGGAAGGATGGACCACATGGCAAGTGCAAGCATGTTTGTAAGCTAGACAAAGGTTTGTCCTTGGATTTCATGGAAAGGTTAGCAAAATGTCAGCCTGTCACATCTTATTAACAGTAATAATAAAAACTCACACGTTTGAATGCAAATACCATCTGTGTATCCTAAAGCTCTCAGCAAACATTAGCACACCAGCCCTAGAAAGATAATACTTTCCTTTATAGATTGGGAGAAACCAAGGCAAGAGGAGCAGAAAGAACGGAGGAGGACTCCAGACACTTCGCAGAGATGCACCAGAAGTGAGAGCAGACAGGTGAGAAAAGGGAGACCTTACAGAGGAACATGTTCCACTAGCAAAAGCATCATCAAGTGCTACTGAGGAAGACTGTCTGGTTATTTTGGTGTATTTATTTTTAAATCAGATCCAGATCTGATGTAAACCAGTGTTAAATTTAATGGTACTTCAGTGATATGCACAATTCAGCCGAGTTCTCAGATAAATATCAGCAGACATCGACAACAGATTGGTGGAGTGGGTTTTTTGATCTTCATACTTTCCAAATGCTGCAGATGCCCTTAGCTTAAAAAAAAAAAAAAGTAAAAAAAAAAAAAAAAAAAAAAAAAAAAAAAAAAAAAAAGGTGTAACCGAAAGCAACTCCAGCAATAACTTTCACTAACTTGACTCTAATTGAACTGTCGTGTGTGTAACCATTCTAGAGAAATGGTGATTCCTGCAATCAGCTGAAAGGAAAGAGGCTGCAGGAAAAATAAGCCAGAGACACAGATAAGAAGATTTTATTCAGCTTTATTTGACAAGTTTTATTACACTGAGAAAACATAATGTATCTAATCTCTTTGCAGCTGTTCCAGCCCTTCAGCCTTTATTACTTAAATCCTATTAGATATAAAATTGTTTCTATTTGTCAATGGCACGATATCTTCTTCTATTTTTATTATTATTATTATCATCATCAGAGTCTTGCAAGTACGGCCATGAACATAATTTCTGGTCCATCTTCTTACCAATAGTTAAGGTTACCCTGTGATGTTCCCCTGTTTAAATGGCCTACTTTTTCAAAAGTCTTGGAGAGCTGTGTTTGTTGTTAGTCTATACACAGTGATACTAAATAAAGCTTAGCAAGTAATGAAAACCTCTGCAAACAAACCGGCATAGCTAATTATTTCCATTATAGGTGCTCAAATTCCAGTCATATTGGACTCAGCTGCATGCTTACTCATATGAAGACCTTGAAGCAAAGCCTTTCATTACTGTACACAAGTATTTCAGTTTGTCACTTGTAAAACTTTAATTCTCTATTTTTCACAGGAGGATGAAGGACATTATTTTTCCAACAGGAATTCCCGTTATTGCAAATAAATAATGCTGCTGCACTGCCTCTTTCCTTGTCCTTAGGGTAACTCCTCCTAAGACTCATCAGACCTCCACTTAGCAGGATGCAAGGGGCATCCCCCACCACAATGTCCCCTTGGAAATGACTTTTGGTGACTTGTTGACAGCCATGACAACACATCACCCAACTGCACTTCCCATGAGATATGCATGTCTCATTTCTACATGGACACCATTTCAGTTTTAAGGCAAAAGATTTTACTGTCTGAGAAAGTGATTTTTACCCTCACTGCTAATGAGAATTGTAACACAGCAACATCAAAATTTTGTTACAGCAACACAACAGATGGTTTTTGACCAGATGTTCTTTTGGCATCAGCAGGTTAGGGTACAAAAAGGGTAGGAGAAACAATAAGGCAAAGGTCTCTTGCCCACAAACCTCCAGCAGAGTAGAATATAACATTAACAACCCCCAGATGCCCGCTCTTGCCTGCACTTGGAAGCATCATATTCATCCTGTTAAAAAGGGCATTTTCATCATGAAGAAAATTAGTATTTGAGACTCCCAGTGCCATAAAAGTTTAACAAATGAGTAAGACAATGATTCTGGATGCATGAGAATAAAGGAGGGGGAGTTGTTTTCTCTTTTGCCTATTGTTTTTTATTGTTATTGTAATCTTTTTTTCTCTCTTTTTATTAATTTTCTTTTGTGTAATTTTATTTTTATGGAGCAGATTCGTCCCTGCTGTACCTCTGGTAGAATTTCAGGAGAGACAAAGACATCCTTTTGTGGCTTCAAGAGATAAAGAAAACGTTAATACCTTTCTCAAAGCTTTCATATTCATATACTATGGGTAATTTTTATGTAGCTTCTCTTTGTTGACTATAATAGTCATGGCCAAGAAGTGGCTCGTGAGCAGTTCATGATCTGCTTGCTTATCAAATGTGCTTATTTTCTAACTGCATATTTTAGCATGCTAAAATGCGAAAAGCATTAATTTTTGACAGCAATATGTATGGAAATTAACTGAAAAGTTCAGGAGCTGGGAGTTGTTGCCTCAAGGAGGAACAAGACACTGCATGGCAGTTGATCTCTAGTAACTTGCTCCTATGGAAGGCAAAAGCTTTTGTCTCTTGCAGCTCTCCTGCTGTGTGGCGTGCAGCATCTGGCAAAGGAACTCTGTTAAGCCAGTGACAGACTAGAAAGGTGGGCAGCAGAGAATTGGGAATCTGGATGAGATCACAGACATAAGACTGAATACATCCAGAAGCAACTATATCTTCCAAGAGGATAAAAAAAAGATAGAGGCAAGGGTAGGTAGGGATATGTTTTGGAGAGGAGAAGGTATATCACAGAAAAGTGAGAAAATTAGAAAGAAAAATGCAGTGATAGCCCTGATTTGGAAAGATGTGGGTTTATAGCAGGGGAGTTAAACATTTGGGGTGTTGGTTTTTGGGGATGTAGGATGCGAAAATGAAGCATGAGGTAGGTCTCAGCCAAGTGGAAATTCCCCTAAATGGTTGTGAAGTCTGTCAGTCCATGAAACTGAGACCCCTTATTCCAAAGCATCTAGGTAAATACATAAGTCTGTCTCGCTTCTTAAGACTCATGTGTTATGCATGTCTTTTAGTGACCTAATAAGTCATGCAGGCTGTAGTTCTAACAGTCACCTGTGATTTAGCTTCAGAGACAGGAAGTTCAAGGACTGGCTGCAGAAAGCCATGATAATGCCGACACAACCAGAACTGAATTGCTTAAGGAGGCAAATCTCTTCAAAGCACATAGACCAGGTCTAAAGAAAAATCTTGGGCAGCTAAGACTTAAAAGATTTCTTCATTTCTAAGTCTTATGCTGTAATATAACAGCTAGTGACTGGCACAGTTGTATGGGATGTGGGCAAATCATCAAGCAGGACTTTTTTTCCCAAAGTCAAACAGTGGTTCAGCTTCACTGACCTCTTTCAGTCAGTGTTGTTGAAGCCTTGCTACTTCAAGTAAATGATTTAAAAGCCATTGGGGTAAGGAGTAGGGCTGGCAGTTTACTGCAGTCAACAGGCGTATGTCTGTGAGAGGTGAGCACAGGACTAGTTAGCAGTCTAGTTTAGCAACATCTGACCTCATTAAGCATTTGTATTTTTTATCCAAAAATTCTAGGGCAGGTTTTTAACAAGCCATGACCACAGAGGTTCTTTGCATACTGTCCACTCTGTGTGCAAGGGAAGCAAAGGGAACATGTGCAAGGCTAACCTTCAAGGGTTTCCAGGTGAACCTTGTCAGACCCTGCTCCATAGCATGAGAGCTAAGACCTTGCAGAGTCAGAGACTGGGGTACCCTTAAAGTACAAGGTAAGCAACAACTTTATCACAAAAACAATTGCCAAAGCAAGAAGTTGGACCCCTTCAACTGGAGGGTGTCCCACCACTGTGCTCTGAGGGAAGGAGAGAAAGACATCTAACACACAGACAAATTCAACAGGACATAAGAGATCAAAGTATCAGTGTACTGAAGGAAGAACATGACTCTGTAGTGCAATAGTCATAGCACAATGTGCAGGAGGGGATGTCAAAGACAACTGAGTCACACAGGCATTTCTTGGATTTTTTCTGTTGTTTGGTATGTCTTCTATAAATCCGGCAAAACTCAATGTGAAGTGCATTCACAATTTCTAGACCACCGAGTCATGTTCTTGCTCATTTTGTTCTCCACCCATTGGTGACTGGGCTGTTTGGCCTTGGGCTGGTGCCTGTTCTGCTTAGAGACTCCAACATGTGAAGTCAAATAAATGTAACCCACTCAAAATGACAGTGCTCATTACAAGTGGTTGCTACAACCAGAGAGCATGGAGTGTTGAGGTCTAAGGCCATAAAAAATTTATAAAAAGCAGAGACACTTTCTTTACAAGAACTTTCAGTGACTCAGTTTTGCTATTTTTTGTGCTCAGGTGCACATACTAAAACTAGTTTCCAATTAATAAATGATGAGCTTTTATTAGACTCCTCAACACTGCAATTGTATTTTTGAGAACACCTGAAATTTAATCATATAAATAGCTCTATCCTCTAAAGGTGAATTTTGCAATAACATGATATCACAATCTAGGCCATATGAAGAAGAAAACATCCAAGAGTCTTCTTGAGATTAAAAAGAAGTATAGCAAGTTTTTTGTCAGTTTTATATAAAATGATAGAAGCATACTGTGTATTAGGAGCAAACAAATAAAAAATTGCATGCATTGGACTATTATTTGTAGTATTATAAAAAATCCCACATTTGTGCTTTGATGTTTGATGCATTAGACTCAGAACAAGTGTATCATTCAGGTTTTCAGTCTTAAAAATAAAATAAGTGAGCAATACTCCAAGGATGTGACACAGTGTCAACAGTCTGTAACTGGGACATTAAATAATTATATGGTACTTAGCACAGACAAAATGCAACCCAAGCATTAACCAACAAATCTTCATAACTCTCCTCTGAAACAGAAACTGTATCCCCACTTTGCAGATGGAAAACTAAAAAGAAGGCAAAATCTTTATTGTTCTATAATAACTGTAACCAAATGATTATGTTGTCAATCATTCATTCCAGCTTGCTTACTCAACGCATAATACAAGAATTAGACATGGTTTATGCTAAAAAACAAACAGACATGGTTTATGCTAAAAAAACAAAAACCCAACCAAACAAAAAACCCTACACAAACAAAAAAACCCAACTAAAGCTAAAAAGCTTCACTTCTGAACAAAACAAACTGCTTTTCTCCTAGCTCTGGATATAGGCTAGTAAAATCTGCATGAAAGGAACCTATGTTATCAAAGATATTGTTATACCCTTAGAATGATGATATGACTTTACAGAAAATAGAGTGCTGCTTTTAAAATGAACTAATTTTAGTCCATCAAAATATCCTAATTAATTTAGTAAGATTTAATAGTAAACAACTTTGCTTATCTCTGGAGGATTTTCAAAACTAACAGGTGAGATTTAATTATACTGAACCAAGATTTTCAGGGAAGGAACGCAGCCATCTCCAGCTTAGGCAACTTACTCTGTTCATAAAGTATTTCTGAGCACTGCTCCCCATTAAAGCTACATCTGACATTGAGCAACTTTATATAGAGACTACCAAAATGAGTCATTTCTGTATCAATATGAGTTTTGGATACCAAAGGACTTTTTAAAACTATGTTCTGTGCAGCAGGGAATATATCATCTTTTTTGTTTGTGTTATGACAGTATCTTCAAGACTGGCATAAACCTGTGCTACACGCAGCATATTTTTCCAGTAAGCAATACGATGGCTTAAAATCACTATGAAGCCTAATCTAAATCAGCAGAGATGCTGAAGAAGATCATTTCACTGCACCTGATTGTCAATTCCTGCCCTTTCCTTGGTCGAGCCCTTGCTATGTCATCAGAAGAATCAGGGCACTCTAGAGAGTGCAGGTTTTTATTTTAAGTTCGTTTTCAGCCAGAGCAGCTCCGTTCTGACTCATCAGAGACCTATACCAGCTTTAGGCGTGGCAAAAAAAGGATGAGAGAATGAGTAACCTGGGATGAAAGGAGAAGCAGCAGCACCCCTTTGCAAGAATAGCTTGGATTTTAACTGTGTTAAATCCAATGTAAAACTGCAGCTATTGCATCTGCCCACCAAATAAGCAAAACAAACAATACAGGCAAAAGAAGCAGGAAAATAAAAATGACCAACAGTAAAATATCAGCTCAGAGATAGCTAAGAAAAGAAAACTATATCTCTCAGCTCTATAATTCAGTCCTAATGAGCAATCTGTCTGAAGCTACTGGATATTAGATGACATTTGTTACTCATCAGTTAATCAAAAACATGAGCAG
This sequence comes from Antrostomus carolinensis, assembly GCF_000700745.2. Lineage (NCBI taxonomy): Eukaryota > Metazoa > Chordata > Aves > Caprimulgiformes > Caprimulgidae > Antrostomus > Antrostomus carolinensis. The sequence continues at coordinate 35,484 of NW_010296338.1, read as the reverse complement.
TTTCACTAATTTTTCAGCCAAAGGGGTTGTGGAGCTGTTACTGTAAACACATATGGTAACATTATGTACCAATTCAGAAGACGGGGTCTCAGTGAGCTTGGTAGAGAAAGCATTTGGCTAAGGCTCAAAATTATTCTTTTGTGGTTTAGAAGTTTGCCAAACAAGAGAGGACTTTCTGGAAATCCACTGTGCTGTTTAATGTTTTTCATTTAAGCAAAAGCCAAGGGATTTGCTATCACTCAATTTGAAAATCCCAGTACTCCAGTTTTGTTCCTGTTTTATATATATACACACACGTTTATGTGTATGTACATATAAGTACCTATATGCACACATGCATAATATATACTTAACTAGTCTTTTGGGGGTTTGTTTTTCATTTTCTAATCTTTTTTTTTTTTTTTCCCATTTTTTTTTAAAGCCTGGCTTTCTATAATGGGTAGGCTTCTCTGTTTCACAGTGGATTGTGTCTGAATTTAGCCAGCTTTATAAACTGGTGTGCACTTAATTAGACTCTCCAAAGGAGTAGAGTTTCATCAACATGTCAGCAAGAGATTTCAATGCTAGGAATGGTAGAATAAATTATTGATACATTAACTAACTTTTATATCTGGTAGATTTGCTGTAGAAGGACAACCAGGAAAAATATATCAGATATAGATTTTCCTACTGATTTTCAATGCTGAGAACACAATTGATCCAGATTTTCATTTCATCTATTCAGTCTCGTTTTGTTACACTTGTGATCCTTGATATGATGCACATTTATCTTCCTGACTCCTTTTACAGGTGGAATACAGGTCCAGACAAACTAAAGGCTTTGAAATCCAACTCAGGAGTGTAAAGTGTTATCCCCGTCTGCTTTTTATCATCAGTTACCACCTCTGAACACTGTAAAGAAATGTGTGCTTATGGGTTGGACATCGAATTCAGGAGACAGCATATTAGCTTAAGCCACCCTTGAAGCTGGGCTTATATTAGCATGTCCAAATGAAGCTCTTAAAATGTGTTGGGCACATGTTCATTCTTGCTGCCTCTACCTATGGAGATGGGGAGGCAGAGTGGGCACTGAGAACAGGAGGGTCAGTGCTGCACCAGTTTGCTTCAGTGCAGAGAAACCAGAGCTGCAAAGGACGCATTTTTTGATAAGCAAAATTTTGATAAGCAAAACGTTTTTAAATCTAGTTTGACTCTACATCTATTCTGACTGCACATGTAGCTGCCTTGACTTGGTTTGCAAGCACACTGGGACTGCATGAAAATTTGGTGTGTATTAGATCATGTATCATGCAATGCTCACTGACAATACTGTCCTGAGGTTTTAATCATGTGAACACGTTATTTCTCGTATAATACACTACTGGATTTTCCACTTACACACAAGCAATATTTTCTTCAGTATTCTCCCAGAAAATCTTGGTGTTTTCTTAGAAAAAAATCTAATAGTTATAACAAAATGTTGATTTCTAGCTGAAGGCAGTTTTCAATTCTGCAACACGAACAGAGTAACAAAATTTCAATCACTTTTCCCAAATTATTCCTTTCTGAGGGAATTTTCACAAGCATATTTTATTCATAGAAGATGATATGAAGTAGTAAATGCAAGTGACTGAAATATGTTGCTGCTCAATAAACTATCTCCAGAACTTGCAATACAAACAAGTTAATTTTCTTTGTTTCATGTTAACCTGACTGCGGTGTACTTTTGAGACGAGTAGCTGAACTTATAGGGCTAGCAGGCAGGTATGACTGTCAAAGTGAACTCTGCATCCCTTCTATACACACACAGACACATGCATTTAGTAAACCTTTCCTTGTAGAAAGAAACAGATGATGAACTAAGAAGTGGACATGCCAGCAAGGTAGAAGAGAAAATAAATCCATGACATGAGCTATGCGGTGAACACACACTGACAGAAAGTACTAAAAAATGTTTCTCTCAAAGTGAGAAGCAATTATGGAGGGAGAATGGAAACTGGTAGGGTATTGACTGACCTTCGCTCATGGTAAATAGGAGGCTGGCAACGACGTGTTTCCCTCTGAGATAACCAGTTCAATAAGGCAGTAAGGTGGGGGGAGGGATTTTTATTCCTCGCTGCAGAAGCACCTGTCTGTACTCGGATCCCAAGGGCAAATATTCAAACTAAGGACAGAGCCTCCTGTATGTAACATGTTAAAGATCCTATCACCTTTATAGAAATTTTACTGACAAAAAGTACACTACCCAGCAGAAAGCACGTCTTCTTCCCTTGTGCAATAAGGCATTTTAATAGCAAGACTATTATCAGTTTAGGCTCCATAACAAAAAGGCATTATTATATACACTTAACATTTCAGGAGAAACGGGTGCAATCAGAGGATGAGTGCTCAGATTTCAGCTTTCCCTCTTCTGAAGTTTTTGAAATAGCAACAATTCAGCAATCCCCAAAAGACTGTCTCTCTCAGAAAACATGAACCAGAATGATAAGGCTCCCAGTAAGTCCTTTCCTTTGAAAGGGTCTGTCACTGGCATAAGAAATGCTTTGCCATTTTCTATCCAGCTATTTGCACTATAGATATGTTTGGGTATAATTTCACTTCAGACCCTACAGCACATTTCAAGCAAATAGAATGCATTGACTGTGAATAGTTCCTTTACGTTCACCTCTCCCCACATTAACATTTAAATAATCTGGTCCCCTCACTAGGTTTGATGGAATTTTTCTGACTAATAACCAAAGAGAATTCTGAAAGCTTTCCCGTTAGATGGAGTGAGTCCCAGTTACAATACATCATTGAATGCCCTTATATGTAGGTAAGTGCATTACCTAAGGGAGAAGTTCTGCAAAAAAGAAGCAGATCAGTAACACCCATCGCCCAGTGTCAATGGTTCATGCCTGAAATTCTCATGTCACCTCCTGAGGGTTGCTGGATTTGCCTTGGAGGTTTCTCCAGTCAAATATGTCCCAGTCCTGACCCTGCTTAGTTTGCAAAGTCTGAGATCATTATTCAAGTATCATGGCTTCAGGCTTGTTGTGACTCTCAAATGTCTGCAGGGAGGAGGTGAATTGAAAAAAGTCAATCACTGAACAACTTCTTCAGGTTGTTCTCAAGACAATGTTGATGTCAATATGCAACATGACTAACTAGCTCTAAGAGTTTTGGGTGATGTAAAGATGAAAATTCATCTAGTTGGCAACTTTTTCATTCTTTTTTGCCCAGGTAAGTGTAGGTTTTCAAAGGCTGGTAAATAAAGACTGCTCTGAGAATAGCATCCCAAGCTGTATTTTGTTTCTAAAATACAGTATTTGTAGGCATAAAAGAGACAGAGATTCTTTTTCAAAAATCTGTCCAGTTTTCCCCCAAAGCCAGATAAATGAATGATTTCCTCAATATCCTTCATCAAGTATTTTTACAACGTAACTACACCTTGTGTGGAGAATCACACCCTGTCTGTTTTGAACTTGGCTTTCATTGTTTTTGTCAGTCATTGCTTCTTTTCTTCCCTGTGCTTGTTCCTCAAGAAAATCTGTCTCTGATATGAGACACAGCTATTTAGAGGGGGTTGAATTTTGGGGTTTGGTAGCACAAGGCAAGCCATTAAAATATTGCATGTGGGCAATTTGCCTTCTCCTGCCCTTTCAAGTTACTTGAACTCTGAAATTTAAGCCTCATGGAGTAGGATGACTGACAGTCATGCAAGAGATATGCATGCCCAGAGCAATGGTTGTGATGCTCACAGCTATGACCAGTTTGGGAGCAGGAGAGAGGCTGTTGTATGATGGACACCTCTGGGATGCAGAGGTGCAGACTGAGCTGCAGTAAGGTGGGAGGCAGGAGCCAAACATGCAAGTCTCCAGTGGAGAAGCAACTGTAGAACTGCACATTTGGCAAGAGAAACTCAGACAGGAAAGAAGTAACTGTTACTGAAAACAAGTATAGAAGAGACAAATGGCAGGTACTGCCAGAAGCTTTTATACAGACACAGGCTGATGTCCCAGTCTTTCAGCTTGCTGGGCATAAAACACCCTCTTTGCCAGCATGGAGTGCCAGACAATTCTTGTGGCTCTAGGGACACTTCAGTTCACAGATCTTCATATATCTTTCCCTGGGAGCCAAAGTGTGTCTGCCATTCTCTCTCTCTTCCTAGATGGAGGCTAGGACAAGCTATGCATTTGTCATGTCCAGCATGGATCACTGCAGTTCACTGTCCGGCTCCAGTTAGTTTAGACACCCAGTCTGTCTCTTCCATAGTTTAGAAGCTTTGTTATCAGCTCACTACCTACCTCCTTCCACAATTTAAGGCCTTGGTATCACGCTACAAAGCAAAGAAGACATCTGATCCCAACTGATTTAGCTACATTTGAGTGTAGCCAAGGCTGACGAGGTCCTTTTGGGATGAAATGAATTAGGAAGTCTGGAGCAGCGTGTGAGTGAGTTACAGGGGATGGATAACTAGGTTGAGGCATCTGGGCAAAACTTCTGGAGAAAGAGGAAAGGAGATAGAGTTTGTGCACATTCAGGAAACATTGCATATTCCTCAGGTGATAAAGTCTTTCCTTTTTAGCACTATTATTAAATCCCATTTTAGGATGATAATCCCTCCCTTTTCTTTCTCCCAGATCTCATTCTAACTACAAAAAAAAATGAAACCATAAGATATTGTTGCTGTAACAATTTACCTTGATGACATCTAGTGTCTTCCATGATAGAAACTGACCAGATACAAAAATAAAATGAATGTAAATATGGCAACAGAATCTGTTGTTAATTAGGTGAACCAATTACATGAGAAGAACAATTTCTCATCACTCACAATATTTCCACAACCATGCTGGCTTTCCAGTCTCATCCAGGTGATGTGTGAGTACAGCACTGCCCTCTCCTGGATATTGTCTTCTCTTCAGAGCCTTACAACAGCAGCTAAACTTGAAAAGTATTGGGGAAAGAAAGATAAGTTTCACATAAATATAAATTAATCTTTCTCAGGAGATGCTTTGTCCTGGCATGGGCTGCACAAACTCCTTCAACTCCTTTTCTATGCCCCTGCTCAACACCAGTCCCAGAGGTGCTTCAAAAGCTAAGGAAATGATAATTTCTGTAGGCCCTCTGCTTCTAATAGTGCCCCTTGGCTGCTTTTGCACCTTCAGGCCCTAACAGTCCTTCCCTGAGGTGAATTTTCTCATGGCCCACACATGCCCCTGGGAGAATCTTGCTTCACCTTTAGTGTGTAAGTGGTGAAGATACTTGCAGAAATCTTCCTGGCAAAACCAAACAACATCCTTCAGCACCCACCATTGCAATCATTCATGAAATCATTGACCAAGTTATCATGCCAAATCAAACAAATCACCTCCCAAACAAGTGATTCAGACAACAGCTAAATGTAGGGAATTTAGGATCCCCAAAGGATTCCTGGTAAATGGCCTTATTATTGTTGAAAGGAGTCTTCTGTTTCTTTTGAATGTATCCTCTCATCACCATCCTACTTCAACCTTGTTCTGCAGATTTCTGGGAAATATCTTTAAGTAAGGCAATGTATTTTCAGCAACAATTTGCTACCTTCTGTACTGTTCTGCTCTCACATTATTCTCTGTTTTAAGACCTCTGAGTTCAGAAAAGAAAAGTTCAAGAAAAAAGGATAAGAGACATCAGAGATGGTCTGAAAAACAACCCAGCAGCTGTTCAGTCAATGTGCACTGTGTACAAATGTTGGGGTTTATTCCTGTTTTCTTCCAAAGCCTTAGTTTTGATGCAGTTTTACTGTCAAATGACAAGCAGTAAGGAACAACCACAACATGCCACCTCAAGCTGTGATAATTAATAACCTGTCAAGATGGGGATCTGACTGTCTTAGGAAATCTAATGTCTGGCTAGAGGTGGTGAAAAATACTGAGAAACCCGAAAAAGGGGAAAAAAGATGCATGATTAAGAAGTGATGTTTGACAAGGGAAAAGAAAAACCTTAAATAAAACAATCTCTTTCTATGTGTATGCATATTTAAATGGAATTAAAGCTTGTTCAAGGAGTCCATTTTCAAAGTAGAATTAAGCAGAAGAGTTCTGGATAAATGCAAACTGTTCCTATGATTTCCTATTCACTTGCAAGGACTGCTCACGTGTTCTATTCCTAAAAAAAAATATTTATTTTCACTTATAACCAAAGCTCACTGAAGTTCATGGAAGGCCTTCCACTGATTTTGGCAGGCTTTGGATTTTGAATGAAACAGATTTCATTTACTTAAATGCTGAATATTCATTTTACAAGAGGGTAAATAGAGTTAACTCTGAAGCGCTAATTTCAGTCTTACCTGAAAAATAGATCCAACACTTCAGCATTATAAGACAGAAATCCCATGATCAAGTCACACTGATGACTTCTACATGTGGGTAACCATAGATGCTCAATAATCAACTTGACCAATACCAAAACAACAAAAAATCTGGTTTTGTCCAGACAAACACAGCTTTGTCCATTACCCCATGCCTTTAGATCCAGATATCCCTGTTCTAATCCCTGTTATTACCAGCCCATCACAAGGGACTGATTCTAAAGCTTTCTCACTGTGGAAGCTCAGTACTAGATCATCACTGTCAAAACATTCAAAATCAGTCCAGGTGACGAGCTCAATTAGCCTGTGAGGCCATCAGTTGTACAACTAGAAAGTTGTACAACTAGAAAATATACGATCACATTTTTCAGCAAAAACGATGTGACAAATTTTCATCCAGGAATGTTCCATGAGAAAAGCAAAAGCACTATTTTACTCACCACAGAAAGACTCAGTGTGTAGACAGTCTTTAAAGAAGAACATACATATGCATGTTCATTCACTCATATATACCTATACAGAGACATAGATAAAGTGAAAAGCCTTTCCTGCACACAAAAATTAAGTTGAAATAGATCTGTTATTTGAAATTAGTGCAATTTGAGAGTTAAAGGCAGACACATGGAGGGAAGCAGCTTTTCAATTTTACATTGCAAACTACCTAGCCCTCCAAGGAAATCACATGATGAGGAGAACACAGCAACTAATTGAAACTACCAGGCAGCTTTTGACTAAGTAGGATGTGATTAGCAAACTGGAACTTAGCCAGAGCATCGTGGTCCACACTTTCACTTCTCTCTGCCTTCATCCTCTCAAAGTGCCTGACCGTAATCTACCGCTATACAGCTGTAAAGTTTAACTCAGCTTTTCATTCCACTGAAAATAATTACATATGGAGAACACCTGTTAATCAACTGTGCTAATTTAAAAGGTGAAAAAATCCAATTTAACTTTGCAACATGTTTCCATTAAGATGATATTACAAGTTTTAATTAATATCTTTATTAGATACTATTATTCATAGTTCTATTCCAGTCATTGAGATCAGATCTTCATTGTGATATTGTTATTTTGACACAGAGAAAAAATTACTTGTTAGGTATGGAACTTCTGTTCCCAAGACAGATGTATTTCAGAGTTCAGCTAATTGAAACTGTTGGCACGAATAAACTGGTGGGAATGGCAGTCCTTGTTTGCAGTTTGGCAGGGTGCAAATTTATCTTGATGACAACTGCAAATAACATGTCTGTGAGAGATTAACAAACACAGCTAAATGCAAACAATTAATAACATTATTTACCCAGACAGTGATACTTGTGAACTTCACCCAGTGGTGAGTCATCTGCAGCATTTGGCTTATGAACAACTAGATGAAGTACTAATTTTCATCAGTGTAACCTTTTGACTCTGACGTATGCTTTTATGATGGAAGTGTTATTCCTGATTTCAGCCCAGCTATAGACAAGCAGAGTCAGGGTCATTTCCTCCCAAACACCTTATTCATACAAACAGCATCCTTGATTCCCAAAGAACCCCCTCAAAAAATCAGTGATGCAAACTCCTGTTCTTAAAACCCTATCCCTACTGCCCTCACATCTGGGAATATCCCACGCCTCATCCCTCGGAGCCCAGACAGTATTTCCCGTGGTATTTCCCGTGTTGCCAAACTCAGTGTTTTGCCAGAGGATAAGTGGGGCCAGATGCTGCTCTGGCTCTGTATGCATGATTATACACTCTGGAAAGCATCAAAACAGGCAGAACTGGTTGGTAAAGTATAGCAAGGGTGACTGGGGTGCCCTCTTCTAGGCAAAAAGCAAGCAGATTGGGAAAGTCCTTCTGCCCCTGAGGTGGGTATTTAGAAGCAGGAGTTGGGGTGCCCTGAGCCTGTTGCAGCACTTGCATGTGAGATGCTGGCAAGGCAGCAGCCTCACCTTGCCATGCTCTTCCCAGGCACGCTCCATTTCCCAGTGTGGCACCGCGCAAAGCCTGCTGCCACACGGGTATTAAACAAGCAGAAAAGACTCAATTTCCTTCTGTCAGGGCTTTCCATGCTGCTGACAAACAGTAGTCGACTGACATTTAAGTGGGGAAAAGCTTGGCTTTGAAGCCTCAGAGGATCCATGCCCTATTGCTTCTTGCTTGCTGGCTTTGTTCACATAAACCAGGCTGAAATGTGCTGCCAATCATAACAGAGGGTGAAAAATCCTCTGCAGCATTAAGCCAGCTGGAGACGTTTATCCTGACCTGCTCTCAGAGACATGGAGACACTGGAGGCACCAGCCGAACTTAACAAAAAAACCCCAAACAATCACATATTAAAAAGTGTCCTCAGTTTAGTCACTATGCAGTTAAGCACACTAAACAACTCAGCTGTTTTCATTATCCTATTCCGTTTTCTAAAGGAAAAAAAAAGGCGGGGGGGGAGGAGGGAAGAAGTGGAAGAAACACCCAGTTTACTTAGGGCACTCCTAAATGAAGGGAAAGAACACTGGGAATTCAAAAATCCAGGAGTCAGCATTCAAAGACCCTTGAAAAGGAAATTTCACTTGATTTCATACTGGAGATCTTGGTGTGGATCCAAAAAGGGAGTAATCTGCACACAAACTCCTCTAAGTGAAAGTTAAAATTCAGAATGCTCCTGATCCCAGAGGAATTTAGTCCACTTGCAGCTGCAGTTTGTGACCTCCCTTGGTCACAAGAGTTATCCCCTTGGGTAAATCTTCTCCCTCTCCACAGCCAGGGACATCAGCAGCTTTTACAGACCAAAGCAGAGTAGTCCCAAACCACCAAAGGGATCCAGAAATTTCTCACCCTAAATTCCCCTGGAACTCAGTCATGTAGGTGGAAGCATGCTCTGCTCTGATCCCATCACAGCAAGTTTAATGCATGCCAACAGGATCAAACCCTCATGAAATGTAACACGAGGACTTGAAAAGCATCAGTTAGACCTTGAAAGATAAAAAATAATATATATATTTTTTTAACATTCCTTTTTATATCCTCCACCTAGCTTATGCCCCTTTAGGATTAATGTTTTATAGCACATATCCGCAAGCACAATACTCACAAGATATCTTTTTTTTTAAATGACAGAGGAGGTTCAGGTACATAGCTTCAGTACAACTGAAGCTATGTAAAACAGTAATGAATTTGAATGAGAATTTCTTTATGGGTTTTTAAGACAGATCCAACATGACCCAGGATGAATCTGCAGGATTATCTTTTTTTTTTTTTTTTTTTTTTTCCTCAGAATAACTTTGCTGTGGTCATAGTTCCCTCTAAAAGAAAAATTCCTGTTGTTCATCCTTTTCTCGCCTTCTAGGAAAGATATAAATAAACACTGGTTTAGACCAATTGCCACAATGCAGCCTTCAAATGGGAACGAAAGATGTAACGGAAGTGTTTGTACATAGGATGCCAGATACTGAACTCTGTATCCCTCTTCCCTGCAACACCCAAATTTAGTTTGAGAAAAAGCATTTACCACACCTCAGTAAAGAATTGTGGGGTTTTTTTTCAGGACTTACGAAAACTTTAACCCATCTTTATACTTTTCTTTTGCTAAATAATTGTTTGTTCTGAGCCTCTTAAATCAGTTCAGCCTGTCGACTCTTCACAAACTGTTTCCACTCCAAATAATAGCTGCATTCTGCTTTGGGAGCACGCTGGCAATATTCAGTTGTCAGTTCAGTTGTCACCTACTTTAAAAAAGAAAAAAAAACAAAAACATAAAACTAAACAAACCAAAAAACCCTCTCTATTCACACTTCTGTTCATGGTCAGTTTTTTTTTTCTCTTTTCCTCTTTTACTTAACACATTCAGCCAATTGACCTATGTTGTGTTTGTTTTATTTCCCCTTGACCCTCTCTATTCACACTTCTGTTCATGGTCATTTTTTTTTTTTCTCTTTTTCTCTTTTACTTAACACATTCAGCCAATTGGCCTATGTTGTGTTTGTTTTATTTCCCCTTTTATCAGACTAAGATGTCCCAAGATTTCATTTCACTAATCCTCTATCTTAGAATGGAAACTGCTTCATTTATATAATTAACCCTCTTGTAAAGACAAACGCTTCTTCTTTTCCCTTGAAAAAAGATTGTGAAGATAAATGTTAGAAGAACAGTCAGCTTTCCAAATATGAAAGCTTCTCCTGTTTGTTTGATGTCTCAGTCCCTTGTTGGACTTTCTCAGATGAAACAGAAGAGGTTCTCATTATCATGTTGAGATGTCAGCTCTGAGAAAAAGGCTCTTGGGATTTATGAAAAAATGCTGAGTGTCTAAACAGAGAAATTGGCCCATGAAACTACCCCAAGGCCTGATTTGCAGTGATGCTCACAGATGCACAGGAGGCATTGGGAATCTGGGAGAAGGACTTGGGTGATTTTCCCCAGACCAAGTTCTCTCAATACTGAACTTCACCCACTGTTCAAAGACTACATGCCTCCTTCCATCTGTGATTAATAATCATGGATCTTTCTTGAGAGTGCAGACCCCTTAATTAAAAAGAAAACAGAATCTGAGAACAATATTATTCCTTTATTCCTGAACTGAACAAGCAGAGGAAGAGAAGGAATAGTATTGGAACCAACGCTTTTTAAGATAATAATTCAGGTGTCAGAGCACCTGAGAGCAGGACCAACACATTTCATTCCCTCACAGATCTTGATGGTATGTTGAGACTGTGCTATGCAGCTGGTCTGACTGGGCAATATCTATCAGTTATGGTTCTTTCCTTGCTTCAAAAGTCCAATTTTTTTCTCATTAGAGGTGAAGTAACAGAGCCAAAACCATCACCCTTTCCACATTTAGAAAAAAATTATTTATGTCAGATTCTGAGGGTTAGAAAAATACTAAGAAAAACTGAAACACAAATATGAACAACCTTCTATTTGCCTTCTAGAGTTGGGAAGAAAAAGGATTTTTCTTTCCAAAAAGTCATTATTTTTTTCTTAAAATGCTTCCAATTTTACTTTATTTTCTTTGTAATTATATTTTTTCAACTGCTATTACTTTCCTTTAAGTATTTCCAGAAATATTTGAGGAGAAACTCATTTTGCTATTCTTACAAATATGCCCATCGCTTTCACACTTACAAAGTTTTCCTATCTTCCCTTCTCCATTTTCCTTTGTCCTCTCTCCATATTCTACCTTCTTTTTACATTTGACTGCTGTATAATGAGGAAAGCAAGCAAAAATTTATGACAGTGAATGATTCAAACCCCCATATATAAGAAACAAAAGCGACTGCATAAGACATAGAAATATATATTTATAAAAATTTTTTATATAAACTGTCCATGTGTGGAGTCTGTCTATGTGGTTTCCTCAGAGCCTTAAAGTGGCACAAAAAGTGAAGACATAATGTAGGTTATATTTGAGGGATTCTTTTTGCTGTTACACAGAGAACTAGAAGACAACTTAGTTTATATAAAATGAGCAAGTATGCAGAGCTAATAGAAAAATAAATAATAAATGAAATGTTATTTCTCTCTCCCTAGTGAAAATATATTATGACTTCAACTGCACATATGGATCTGCTCTGTTAAGTAATAAGGTTCCATTCTTCCCTGCCATAATTTTCCAGCTAGTACTCTCAGTTTGAATACCCAACCCACAAGCAAACTTTTTGATTATATTAACATTTATGCTCATTCAACAAAAATAAAGATTATTTAGCTTTTGTCCTTGAAATAATTTTACTCCAATGCTAATGGATCTATAAATTATGTTAAAGAAGTTAGATTCCACAGTTGACAGGACAACATTATTATTATTATTGTTCTTTGTCAATTTACTTACAAAATCATAAGAATTATTTCCAATAGATTATTTCAAGATTGCTTTGTGTATTCTTGAGTTTGCTCAGAAAATACTTGAAATTTTGAGGTGGCCAGTGGCAATAAAAATATTTATATTCCTTTAGTAAGGAAGGAAATTCCTGGGTTTTTTTAATTTTGATGCATATTGTTTGCTGAACATAACTTATAGATCCAAACAATTAATATGAAAAGTGTCATTCCTGAGCATTTTAGAAGTTTTTCCATTCTGTTTAATGTACCACTTAGAACTAACAAAGTTGATAATAGTGCTACCTGGACTGTTGAAGTAGTTTTACAGTACTAGTGCCATTACTGACCATCAAAATATTTTGCCACACAGAAAGATCTAAATTTTTTTTTTTTATTATTATTTTTTTTTTTTAATTGGAGAGCCACAGATATAGGAAAATATTTTAGATTAGACACACATTCTCTGTACAATAGACTCCTGGAAGTATTTGTCTTACAAACTAATTTCTATATTTACAGAGAACCAGAAACTAAATCCAAGGTGATCTCTTCAGATGGTCTGATGAGCGCAGAAAAATATAACAACACAGAAATATAAATATCATTCATCATTTATTTTCAATCCTAGCTTCGCCTTTTGTTTGGAGCAAGTTGACCTTGTAATCTCTACTGGGGCTATTAGATGACTGAGAAGGTTTCTCAGCTACGTAAAGGAATATTTCTCACACAGCTCAATCAAGAACCTTCATTAAAAAATGATATTAATATTCAGACTAGGTATTTCCTTCTGAGAGACAGCACATTGTCTCAGGGGAGCTACAAGACAGAATTAGAGCACATCTGTTTGAACAGGGTGCTACGAAACCATTCCTGTTCTTTTCCTTAATCCCAATGCATGCCAAAATTTTGAGCACTTCCATTAAATGTAAAGCTAGAGAGCTTGGTGTAGCTATGTATAATTGTTGAACAAGCTGCACCCCAGAGGTTCCTTCCAACCTCATCCATTCTGTGGTACTTCAGACTTGCTCTAACCTCTGAGAATAAACCACATCCACTGATTTTCTCCAAGCAGCAATGATCTAACAGAAGAAGAAGAGGGCTCATTGCCATGCAAGTATCTTTTGTCATGCTCTGTGGGAATGTGGAGGATACCACCTGACTTGGCCCACACTGTCTCCTGGGCCACCCTGTCCTAAGGATGGCCTTTTAGTCATCAAAAACTGAAATAAATTTTACAAATGAAGGTAGCTTTCCAGTACTTGCTACTAAGTATATTTTGGGAAGGTTAGGCCTGGAGTTTGTTTTTTTCATACTTAAAGAAAAAGCCAAAAGATGTATATTTGTGTGCTGGCTGAGGGGGTTTTATGGACCATCTTTTACCTGCAACAGTTACATACAGAGAAATGCATCACAAGAGCACACAGCCCTCTGAGCTTTATGCCTGAGATTCAAACTTAATAATAATTCGCGTTCCTGTACTGCCTAAGGATTCAACTAGTTTTAGAGACATGATTAAATCCAGGCTTACAATCCCTTCTGAGCCTCAGACACTAACTAAAAGAAGCATGCAAGAGCATTCACCGTGGCTAAAATCCCCTTGCATCATATGACTGCAGAAAATTATTGCTAGTTAGGGTAGGCCTGGGTTTTATTATTTCCTTTATTCAAAAACATTTTAGTAGTGATTTTGATGGAGTCCTTAGTGTGGCAAATACCGTGATTACAGTTATACACTGGTGGACAGAACTGTCTTGGCACAACTTGTCTCATTCACTTTTACTGTTTTTTGAGGGGGAATGGAAGAGTGAGAGAGATCTGCTTCATTTTTTATTGCCAATATTTTGGTAAAGAAAAGCTATATGCCTGTTGCTTCTTCCTTTGAAAATCATGTTTCATATCACTTAGTGACCAATGGATATTTAAGACAAGATCCTTTATTTGATTATCCACACTGCTTAGATACCAACTGATCCTCTTTGACTGGAAGGATTCATTAGCTATCATCCACGTTTTCTTTTTGCCACACATGGGAATTTGTTCTCTCTCAGTTTGTGCTGTGTGCTCAGATGCTTTTAGATAAATCCTCTAATAATTTTATTAAGTAAATGCATCAACATATTGCAGGACCTGCAGGAATTTGCTTCAGGAGGTCAGCATTTCCCCAGCTTAAGGCAGTGCATAATTGCCAATCAGAAGCAGCAACATACCTGCCTCAAGAGAGAGGCTCATCGCTTACATGCCTCCGAGATAATCAGGATGTAGAAAGTATATTCAAGCAGCTGTTATTTCTCTTGCTTAGCCACTCCTCCCATGGCTGAGGATTATAATTACCATTACAACCACAGGAGATTTTGCAGGTTCCACTGCTGCGGTATGAACCACCCTGGGGAGCACCTTTAGGAAGAAGAATATGCAGTTCCACTGTCACGGAGGCATTACAGAGCATCTTTCAGTGTCAGCCTACTCCATGTTTGTTGCAAAGGTGTAAGTATTACAGAGAAGGTAGCATATCCTGGTGCAATAAGCATGGCAGAAAAGGCTGCACTGAATCAAATCAAACCCCTCACATCTCAGTACATCGTATATGCTTCCTGTCAGGCAAGAGCCTTTATGTCTTACAAACACCAAATTGACTGAATCCTGGCAACATTCCTATGCAATATTGGATTGTTATTCCTGTTTTATGAGGACAAGCAAGTACTATGTAAGACTTACAAAGTATCAAATCTAGAGTTATGCTTGAAATTAGACACCCTATTGTTGTTTATTTTAATAGAATGAAAACTGGAGCTGAACTCAATTCTTTTGAGTCTCAATCCACTGCCTACCAGATCATCTTTTGTAACATATCTTTTATTTTATCTCAAACCCACAGAACTTGCATCTATGGCTTTCTCCAGGACTAAGTAGCTGACACCAAAAGAGAAGGCACTGATATATATTGTTACGGATATGCCATTTCAGATTAAGTCTCTGATATCCTGCAGACAAATCACTATCATAGGGAACTTTTCTTCTCACAAGGGAACTGTTTCATCTTCCATTTGTATATGAATCATGAAAGCAACATAAGTGATGCAGGCCATACCTGGAGACCTGCATACCTTTATGTCATTTCTTTATCCTTGCTGCCTTTATGATGTAATTGCAAATTATTCTCTCTCCCTTTTTCCTTATTTGTAATTAGAGGGCAGACAGATGGTAGTAGCTTACTTTAAAGTGATGTCTTTATTAAAAGACTTCTCAGTATGATGCCTAACAATTGCACACAGCAGCAAAGAAATTACTCTCATTATGGGCAAATCTCAGAAGGTTTCTAGGTTCATAGTAGAGACATCAACAACTCAGAAACTTTCTGAGACCAGTACAAAATTCCAGAACCCACCAACTGGGCTGAATGGTGTCTTTGAAACATCACCTCCCCATGAGATCTTTGGAAACACTTTGTTGCCAAGCACGTGCCTAAAAAAGTCAGGAGCCAGAATCTCTCCCTTCAAGCTTTCCACTTCCAAATTTAACAGCAGCTTAAACATTAGATCTCTGAGCAGAGGCAAAAAAGAAGTTATATTTGCTGTTTGGTATTTGAAGCTTTACAGAGCAACTACCTAAAACCTGTCCCATGTACTCCCACCCTTGTAAAGGAACAAAATCCAACTTCAAAAGCTCTAGTGACATCTACTATTCACTGATGTCTTGGCTTCTTTCTCTTCTATTACAGTTCCTTGCAGCACATTACCTTCCCCAATCCTCAACACTCCTCTCTGTGTGCCCCTTTCACCCTGCACACCCCTGCAATGCTCTCTCCTGTTTCCTGTGCTCCCTGACCATGCTAAGGCACCAGCCTCAACTTTCAGTC
Organism: Antrostomus carolinensis; assembly: GCF_000700745.2. Taxonomy (NCBI): domain Eukaryota; kingdom Metazoa; phylum Chordata; class Aves; order Caprimulgiformes; family Caprimulgidae; genus Antrostomus; species Antrostomus carolinensis. The sequence goes on along the minus strand of NW_010296338.1, from coordinate 19,528 downwards.
TTTCTCTCTTTGGCCTCCACTCTCCACAACCCTGAACCACAGGATGGCAATTTGCCTTAAACAACAGCTTGCTTTTTGAAACTCAGAGAAGCAACAGTAATTTTTTAGGGCTGGCCTAATTTCTTCATGCAGATAAGAAGCAGGAGAACAAGAGTCATTTTCATGTCCTGGGCTCTTATTACACTAGTGGCAGATAGTTAACTTTTTACACAGGTCCATGACAACCCAAAACCACCTAAACAATTCCTCCTTCCAAATCTTTATACTTGGAATAACATTTCTAAAAAAAGCCATATTGCACACCATAAAAGCCTCTAGAGTCCTCACTCTGAACATATCCCCAGATACACCTGACATGAGGTGCATCTTCTTGGCCAGAGATCAAGGAGGTCAGATACATCTGAAATAAGGTGACAATGGACCAAATAATTCACCCCCATGAAGACTACAGAATTGTCTTTTGTTTTTTAGTGTTAGAATGCAAGAAGAGAGTACAGAGATGGGTGAAATATAGTTCAACTCAGAGAGGGTTCCTCCCTAGCCCAGGTGACACTGCTCAGTTTAACTGAGTAGCACCTCCAAAACATTCCTGCAGCAGGCTTCTCCCAGCATCTTCACTTTGGTTTTATTCCACCTGAAAAGTGCTGACCTTCTGATACTGTCCTTTAGGGAGCAGCAACTAATTACTGGCATCCTGCAGTAAAAAGCCCCATGATTTACAAACACTAAGTGCAGGCTCCAGCTGTTTAGTGGTGCCGAAAACTACACAATAAGGATGTCTTGGGGTGTATAGCACGCAACATTCATTATCTTTATGAAACCATAGACAATACTGTGGACATCAGAAAAAGCATACAAGTCTGAGATCTTTTCATGCAAAAGGAGAAAAATGAGTTCTGCAGAGGTTCTCATCTCTGAAACACGCTTTTCCTCATAGTCTTATCTGTATGTGGATTGCTTTTAGCATTCTGTACTTGCTACAATCTCTCCTCCTTAACTTAGACTTATGAAGGAGACACGATTTCAAGGACTAATTCAGGATCACTGTGAGATTATATTTTGTGGCACAATTCAATACAAATTGGCTGATTGGTAGACACTCGTGTCTTAATTCCAGCTACTGACCACTAAATATTTTAATTTCTTGTATACTTTTTAGAGCCTGGATTAATCACATAAATCAGCTAATGACAGTCAGTGCTGTAAGCAGAAGAGGTCTTCTGTTAAGCATGATTAGTAAAAAAATAAAAAATTGTCAGAATTTACATATGGAGATTGATTGTATCTTTTTTTCTGTGCTTTCCACTGAGCTTTTTAGCTAGAAAATTACATTATAAGGCTATGATGACAATGATCACCACTTTTTGCTCAGAATAAGAACACAAGGTTCAAAAATACATTATAATAAGGTATATCCTAAGGGCTTGCTCAAACTTCAGTTTTTCATTCCAAAAACTTCAGGGTTATGTTTATCATCTCCCAAGTAAGCATTATTTTAATAAATGAAAAAGGTAAAAGGGATAGTCTGAAGGCTCATTTTCAAGACTTTAAAATAAAAGCTTACCTAATTTTTTCAATTTGGTTCTTTTCCCCAACTGATCTCTTCCCCAACTTTTGTTCCCTTCTTGATCTCAGTATTAAAAATAATAATAATAAAAATAAGCATCACCTTTTCTTTCCTTTCACCTAGTATTACCTCATGACTTAAGATTCACATTACTAACATGCAGCTTGCTACGCTTGACATAGCACGAGAGAAGAAAATGAGCAGTTGCTCTGCTTCCAGAATTTCAGTATGGATGTCTTGTGCCTGGTTTTCAGTTCTTTAGGATGTTAGACCCCATAGTAGTTGCTAAATCTTACTGTAAAACTGGATGAATGTTTTGTCCTGACAAAACAGAACATGACAATAGGTGCATTAGCTGCAATAAGAAGGTGGTCTAATAACCCAAACAGAATGTGAGAACTGGGTGTCAGAAAAGAAACAATCACAAATGCTGAATAGATATTTAAGTGCTTTCTTGGATGAGGGTCAGAGAATTCTACATGTGGAATGAGGATGAAGAATGGAAACCTAAATCAGTAACCATGGAAAATGTGAAAGTTAACATTTTTAAAGCCTCTGTCATAGTGCTATGTGGAAATCTCTCCTAGGTTTTGGTTTTTTTTTAAGTATTCAGTGAGTAAACAGGAAAAGTTTTTTTTCTGCCTTTTTTTTTTTTTTTTTTTTACTTCACAGTAGAGACAATCCATAAGTATACTAATTATGTCATTATAGTGTGATTTCAGTAAATCAATATAAACTCCTCTATCACTGTAGATATAATCCATTTTAAGATAGTGGACTGATCTGCAGAAAGAATGAGTAGGGACAGGAAACTGACTAACCTCCTTGCTCCTCAAAAAGCTTCATGAAAATAGAACTTGTAATGATCAGACTTCCCCCTCCCCCCCACCCTGCTCTGCTTTCTTGCCTAGTGTAGCATGAGAAACATGAATTGAACACATTAACTGATGGGCATGATTCTAACTATACAGCTCTATTAAAGGAATCAAGTCCATACTACCCACTAGGAAATCATAAGAATTTCCTCTACCCAAAGAGTAACCGGCAATATACTGTGATACTGAGAATGATTGCTTTGGATTCTCAAGCCATTTAGGGTTAATATGAAATAACAACTAATTAAAATAACAGCTAAAGAGAATTAGATTTTCAGATTACATTGGTCATATTGTTCAGGTAAGGAATTTCACTAAATCCATTTATTAGGGCAAGATCTTTTTGAACAAGAATATAGTCATCTCCTGTATTTTAGGCTTCCAGTTAAGTGGCAGAAGAGGGATGGAGAGGTTTGGCAGGAGGCAGGTGCCGGGAAGGACAGCTGGATAAGTTGTTCTCTCAGCCTAGGAATTTTCTGCATGTGTACCAGAAACAGAAATCTCTCATGAGGAACAGGCAAAATAAGACAACCTTATGTAAATATAGCCCATAGAAATACTTCTCACTCCCCAACTGATTACAAAACAACAACTTCAAGCCACAAAATCTATGGTGTGACCGCAGAGACAGCAGGAGAAGTCATTATCATAATCCCAGAGCCTTGTAGGAGACCTTATTAACAAATAATATCTCCTGAGCTGTTTTCCTTAGCTGTCCATAGTCCATCAGATTTCAAACTTCATTTGTTGGTGACCCCAGGTATTCACATCTTCCCCTTTTTCTTAGTAATTATTAAAAAAATCCCTATGCCAAATAAACCTTGGTCTAAATAGAGGTTTTCAGAAAAAAAAGTGTGCTCTGCCTGTTGTTCAGGCAGAAGTCGAAGGAATAAAGGAAATCAAGGGATTTGTGCAATGTCATATCCCTAATTCTTGGTAAAGCTGTAAAGTGAACCTCACTGACCTGAGTCTCAGCTCAGCATTTTAGCACAGAAGAATTAATCTTCAACTAAATGATTTTGCAATAATCTGCCCAGGCTTCTAGTGTTGTCCCAGTAGCTTCAGTCATTAGACCACTACGATTTTCTTTAACATTTTATAATGTCTTTATTTCATTGTGCATGTTTTATCTCAATCTAATTGCATTTGTAAATTGCTTTATGCATCCCTAAGTGCTTAGATGGCTAGAGATACCAATAAAGTATAGGAGGATAGACCAGGAGAAATAATTATTGAAATATAGGATCCAATAACTTGGAAAATTGATGTAGAGAAACTGTCGAAGTGGAAGATGCATCCCTTGTACCTATTTACGAAGAGTCATCAGGGGAGAGGCAAATTGGAAGAACTGAAAATAAAATTTTGGTTTGATTCATCTTACTTGAAATAATATCACAGAACTTTCAGAGTCCTTACTGCAATACAGACACATGTTTAAGCACAATAAAGCTGGGAATCGCAGATCATGCACTTGCCCTTCTAAGCTACACAAAATGGAGGGATACCACTGCACTAACCAGGCTAAAAGCTGCTGAGAACCATGAGATGAAGAAAGAGAGAGAGATACAGAACAAAGAGGGGCTAAGAGAAATTGCCACTAAGGGAGGGAAGAAAAGATGCATTTGGTCTTATATCTAATGAAGACTGACCTGACATTTGAGATAATAAAAAAATGACAGCACGAGGTACTGCACATATTCCTTTTTCAGCCTGCAATGTTATCCTCATGACTTTTGGCATATTATGTTTACTAAGTAAGGTCAAGCATGTCCAAGTACACAGAAGAGAAACAACTTGGGAACACAAGGCTGTGCTGACAGTAGGAGCTGTCTGTAGTGCTGTCCCCTCCAGGGCTAAACTGAGCCAATCTCTCACAGCCATGGTGCTGTTGGAGGGGGTGGACTTCCAGTTGTAGATTAAAGAGGAAACCTGGATCTTAAAACCTCCAGGGTTCTCTCAGCAGGATATATTAATACTGTGGCCAACTTTCCCTCTTGCTTGGATGCGCATAGTCAACTGGAACAAATGAAAACTACACAATAAATGTTGTTCCTCCTCTTCCTCTGAAAGCTCAGAGTCCGTCTCCAGCTCCAGTTGCTCCAGAATGCATATTCCACTTCTCTGTCATTCCTTTGAGGATCATTATTGATGTTGTGAAATATTAATTTATAGCAAAGTTACAAGAACCTACTCCATCCCTAAACATAAACAAACCAGTTTTGGGAAGGGGCATGGAGGAACAGACATGAGCAGCAGGAGAGAAGTGGCTCTGCAGGGACCAGGCTGTAGGATCCCATCCCTCACAATCCACTGCTTTAGATTACACACTATATACAGACCAGCAGCAAGAGCCAAGGAAGAAATTCATGCAAATATTTGACAGGAAAAACTGCTGCTGCTGAATCATATCTTCAGATATAACATGTGAAATGTTTATTTTAGTTCAAAAAGGAAACAAACAAAGTATTTGTCATTCAAAAGGTAAGACTATATTTTCTCAATGTGTTTTTTTAGATGATGAATTTTATTTTTATAGATTTTTATACATCTTATTTTAAATCTAAGTGGAAATACAGTTATATTATACAGACATCCCTGTAACTAACCGTCATGACTACATGCACAAAGTAAAAAAAGCCAAAAGCTTTATTTTGAAGTTAACAAGGGTGACTCATTATAAGAGCAAACTGAGAGGTAATTTTGTAAAGACTTCATCCTGGAAGGTGCTTTGCACCTTTAATTCTTACTAGTATCAAAGAGAAAACATACATCTTCCCAATGGATTAACTGTCTTACAGTGTTGCTCTAAAAATTACAAAAATGCTTCTGATAAGCCTGAACCATGGGACAATATATATTGGTTTAGTGTGATCTCTATTTCACCTTGTCTCTGTTTACCACAAATCTCTAAAATTTGGGACTTTCAGAGGGAGTTTGCATTGACATCACCATGATGATTAGAAATCTTCAGGACAGAGAAACAGTGTAATGAAATAAGTGGCAGATCCTTTACCAGGGAAAGCATTAGACCTGGGCTTCTTAGAATAAAAAAATATAGGTCTTAAAATAGAAGTGGAAGATCTTTTCAGGTCAAGAGGTCACCACCAACTCCTCAGAGAAGAATTTTAGAAAAAAAGAGAAGAGGAATTCTTCAAGATGAATACAGGAACTCCTCAGTCCATGCTTCCCCTGAGGAACTTACAGTGGTCAAATGCTGTAGATGTGTCTAAACTGTAATGCTGAGGGAAGACTTGAGGATTTGATTAAGTGCAATTTTTTATGCCTCTGCAAAATGCAGGTACAAAATGCCTTCCTGCCCTGAAGCATTTCATAGCCACTTTTGCATAGGCGATAAGAATTACAGGATGCAAAAAAACAGGGAGAATCAAACCCAATGTCTGTTGTTAAACACAGTTTGAAGAATCTCTATTCTTTAAGATGTTAAAAACTCAAATGGATAAAGCCCTGAAAAATGTGACCTAGTTGGACTTTCTTTGAGTTGAAGTAAGGTAAACAAAACAACCTCCACAGTTACCTCCCCACCTAAATTATTCCATAGTAATTAATTCAACATCTACATTTTGTCCTGAATGCTACTAATGTGGAGACAAAAGGTCTGAATTTCCAGAAATCTACTCTTTTAAAAAAGTTATATCAGGAACATCATAGGTAAAATAGAATATTTTTTTTAAATTTTTTTTCTCCTCATTAGATGCATACCACATGTCCCCATTGCCCCACAAAAACATGTTACCTAGGTTCACTCGATATCAAAAGCAACAGCTAGAGACAAGGCATTTCTGGCCAGAACCATGGCAAAGTTGCAACAAAAGTAGTTTACTTAAGTCATTCTACTGAGAGTCACACTGGTACCTGATAAATATGCTCAAACCCATCCAGCTTTGGGGCAACTATCACTGCAGCTCACTTTCAGGAACATCGGTGTAAGCTCTGGTATAGCAGCATGGGCCAGAGGCAGGGAGAGGAGCTGGAAAGAACTCAAAGGAAAGAAAGCAGAGAGTGTCAGAGACAATCAATTGGCTGAATACGATTGTTTTGGTCTCTGCTTCCAAAAAAAGGAGTTTCTTCTGATTGGAAAGAATACCACTGATGCAGCCATTACTACATATAGAAAATCCTCTTCTGAGGCCATTCTTAGGCATTTAGTTTAGGAAGGAGGAAAAGAAAACCTGCTGTAAAGAAAACTCTGTTTATAGTTTCTTCTGTTTGATTCATGAAAATAAAAGGAAAAATTAAGTTGATCAAGTCTGATTTAATCACCAGAACTTATTCTGATGCTATGGTTTTCTGTGATAAGCTACCTGCAAATGCTTTGCGTCGGCATCAGCTAGCATCCTAGCTGTGAGTCTGCCTGTATCAAACTGAAAAAGTGTGTTCAATTTTCCTCATATGTCAGAAATATTTCTTAATAAAATAAAAGGTCAAATTAGCACTTAATCCATGTCAATGACATTATTTTAAAGTTGCTGTAGATATGCCCCGCTAGACTCACAGTTGGAAGAGAAACAGGCCCTTGAGAACATTGCAACTCATTGACAAATTTATTGTGGTCTTTTAAATTCCATTAACTCTAGGGTTTTCCAGAACTTGATATCTTAAATAAAGACAATAAATCTAGCTTTGTTGGAAATCTTGAAGCTTTGTCAGACACTGATACTTATTTTGGGTCTGAATTTGAAACAAGCACTTTTAAATTCCTTTAAATAACAGCTAACTGATTACAAGCTTAGAACTTTATTTCTGTTAATTATGGAGACCATGCTCTCTCAAACAACAAAGCAAAATTGCAAAGGTTACTTATATAAATAATAAACATACTTCTTCTTGGAAGACCTGTAAGTTTCAAGTTTGAATTGTTTTGCTACCAACAGCTGATGCATAAAGTTGGTGCTACTATGTTGGCTGACAAAGGACCAACAACTCGGTTTGTAACAACTAAAACCACAAATACAAAGATTGCAGTGATGGCTGGTCTTATCTCTGTCTGGGTGATTGTAAATTCTGCTGGTTGAAATTTTCAGAGGTAAATATTAGCATCAGTAAGTATGATGATCTTGCAGACATCAACTGACATAATTAGATGAGAAAAAAAGACAGATTAGACAGGTTACATTCAGTTTGGTAGCTTGGTAGGAGGGATAGTACCTTTCACCTCTCCCCGCTATTCTAATCAGAATAAAATTGTTTTCTTTTTTATATATTTTAAGTACTATCTTCTAAATTGTTCAAATGAGAAAGAAGAGTTAAAAGGAGACAAATATGCAGACAGGTTTCAAAGGATATCTTTGTAAGTGTTCTGGACCTGTTTTTATCCAATAATTTGTTGGCATTGTTATTTAGATAAAAAGGAACTGCTTGATGTGCAAGGTGGCTGTTTTACCGAAAAAAATAAAAAAAGAAAAAGAAAAGAAACCAGACAAATCTATGCATCATTCCCTAGTCTGAGAGACAAGAAAGAAAGGAGTCTGAACAAGTATGAAAGATTCCCAAAAGCTCTAGCACAAAGTCTGCTGATGAAGTAGCTACTACTGTAAAATTACCTGAGCTGGGATAGTATACACAGCCCACCCCAGACCTCAGGGAAAACAAAGAACCTCTAAAAGTAAAAATCTGCAGGTTCTGACATACATTATAATCTGTAATTCAAGCAACTGGTGCCTTAGGAATTTTATTTTATTTTACAAAATCACTTCCTTTGATGTCTCATTTAAACATTTATTTCATATTTAGGTTGGAGGAGCCCTGTAAAATCATCCACTAGGAGGAGCTCAGAATTGCATCAGAGAAATCTTTCCTATCTGAAGCACAATTCCATGCAAATAACTACAGAAAATCCTTTCTGCTAGCAGATCATGTAAGGTCCTTTCCATCACAAACTAGTGGCTTCATTGCTCTTGTGATTTAGGGCATGCTAGAACTGTCATCTATGGATTAGTTTAGTTGGGTTTTCCTTTTTTGAACAAGATGTTAGAGTCTGAACACTCTTACAAAAGTTAGGACCAGATGCATTGTGTAATGCTCTCTTCAGTAGTGGTGTGTTCTCTGAATTTCGTTGATAGAAATACAAACTACGCACATTATCAAACACAATAATGCCAGTGCCTTTGGGAAATGTCAGATTGATTACACTATGTAAATCGATGGAAGAGTTCACATGAAAGCAATCTCCCACACTTTCATGAACTGTTCAACACACGCAACTAACCTGCATTCGCTTGGAGAAGGGTCAACATACAACAGAAGTACTGGTACATCACTAGGTAACCAGGCACTTTGGACAAATGGAAACATAAATCTTGGATGAAGTACTGAAGTGGAAAACAGAATTATGGTAACTAACTTCAGACATTCCTCCTTCAAATCCCTGCTGTAAACCCCAAATCCTGATCTCATAACTTTTTTCCTCTGCACCAAAATCATCCTACTTGTTTCCCCACCCACTGAAATGTGCACTACAGAGTACTGGAGAGACCGTGCACTTTGTTCAGTGTGCCCAAGTCTATGTCCACCATGGTCTGCAGCATTCCTGAGGGCTGCAGACCTTGTACTGCTTGGACTGGAACATGGTGTCTTATGGGGTTTTATTTGCTAAAAACCAAGAGAATTATGAAGCATACATAAAACTGTATGCAAAAAGATATGCTAAAAGTACATCCCTGGCTTTGCACCAAAGAAGAAACATATCAGTACATTTTCAGTTGCAGAATGCAACTTCTTTTAACATGGGTCAATGTATTTCTTCAACTTCTCCTCTGGATCAATTGCATGCTTACAGTTTAACACTGAAAAATTATACTACTTTCACTGTTCTCTCCTTCAATGCCTTCTTTTCTTGATCCTCAAAAGAAAATCAGCTATAGTTGTGCAACTACTGTAATTTTAGGTCTATCAATTGGAGAGAAGGTAAATTCTTCATACATGTAGCTATTCTCCCATCTTTTAATCCGCTTGGCACAGTTTTGTTGTCAAGATGATACATGGGCTCTGGGAAATGGAAAGAATTCATGTACTGGTGTGCAATACAGTCTCTAGAGCATACACAAAACAGCTGGTTTGATATTATCCTTCAGATGTAAACTCCTGGATTCAGTCTTAGAGTTGTCACTGTTTTTACAGTTAGGCCTATGCTTTGTTTTTTTCCTCCTCTAAAAACCTCCATTATTAAAATACCAACGTAAGTTTTATTAGTTAACTATTTCTGTCTATATGCTTGAAAGACATTTGGGAAAGCAATAAATTCTTAGGCCATATGAAAAACCAAATAACCCTTATTCAAATACCAGAGGTTACAAGGAGATATTAAGCATATACACATTCAGCAGGGGATGACCAAAATTAATATTGCAGTCTGATATATCAAGTTCCTTTGGCACAACAAAGTAATAATGAGCCCACTGAGCAAGTAGTAGTATTTTAGAAAAGAGAAAGAAAAATAATATATATGAAGAGTCATGCTCATTTTGAATGCCAGAAAACTTTTTAAATGATTGTTGTTTCCTAACTAAATGGGCTTCTAGGGATTTCAAGATTCACAGACAAAATTGAATTGGTTTATATCTCCCAATGACACAGAAATCTTTGCTACCATTGCGAAGGGTTGAAGGCACAAGGAGCAATCGCATTCTTGACTTTCATCTTCTGCCGTTACCAGAAAGCAAGTCTAGCACATGGTCAATAATTTACCGTGGCTAAAATCAGAGCTAGGGAAGCCAAAGGACTCCTGGGGCTCTCAAGTTTCATCACTTACTCAATAATTTATTTTGATGTTGAGAGACTAAAAACTGTACAGTAATTGACAAGATTGTCCCAAATGCATTACTTTCCTAACAAAGCAATCAGTTCATTGTAGCACTTCCACTGAAATGCACAGAAGCTATCTTGTCAACGATGAATACAACTTAACAATCACTTCCCATAAATTTGGAACAATAACAGAGACTGCCATAAACAACCTGGAAGCAGAGCAGGATTTACACATTTTCTTTCTATAGACATGTATTTCCAGTTAGATATAATGGAAATAGTAAACATGATTATTTTAAGAAAGTCTTTATTCCAGAAACTCCTCAGAGCAGGAAAATTATTGAAACTCTCATTTTTGTCTTAGCCAGGGAAGCACAAACATTTACTGACATGAAGACAAAACTTGAGCCTTCTTGAATGAACAACATGTAGAGGAAAGTTCACTTGCATACAGTAGGTGCTAAATAAAAATGGTGAATATTGCAGTCTTTGATGATAAAATCACAAACTAGGTAACTGGTATTATGTTAATTGTGCTTTACAGTTCCCTCAGAAAACAGCTCCTGTTACTGAGGGGATGCTGATTTCAACTGGAGGGTAACAAAATAGGATGTCAATGCAAAAGAAGTCCTGAAGATTCAGGCATGAAGATTCTGCAATGCTATGAGCTCTTATCCCACTGAACTATACTGATTTCCACCAAGTGAACATTTGATTTATACAGGGTACCAGCTGAACTTTCAGAAAGTGCAATTTCTTAAATAAGAAGCATTTGTTTGTATTATCTTCATTGATCTTTCATTAGATCCATAGTGGTGATGCAGACCGTTCAATAACACTGAAAACCTAATTCTGTCTGGTTTTGTTATTGCACATATTCACCCATATATTTCTTCAGGTTACAAAAATCACCTCCTCTTCTGAAACCATCTGTCTTCCATCAGCACAGGCTGACTGCCTTGCCAGCTTTAATCTCTGGTCTTTCTCTACTGTTGCAAGTCATTAATCAGTTACTTCCATCTTTGTAACCAATGGCAACCCTATCTATAATAATCTTCTATGATTCTTTGAGAGCTTGCTATCCACCAGTGTCAATGCCACTTAGACAGGTTATAAAAATGTGCCAGCCTAAATGCCATTCATGCATTAATCATTCCACAAGCTTTTGCTGTTAGAGTTTCCTGATTTCTAGTTGCAGCTATGCATCTTTTATTCAGAACAGTATTAATTGTAATAATAGTAAGACACTGCTCCAGAAAAGACAGGATAAAGGAAATTAAAAGATAATTAAGATTACAGTTCTATATCACTTTTTCCTCAGCAGCCTGAACACAATGAATATTCCCCCTGCTATTTTCACTGTGCAAGAGAAGAGGAAGACAAATAAACATTTGATCTTGATAAGTCAAGCCAATAAGAGATTCATAGATTTTAGGCTAGGAGCAGATCATTAGCTCGTCAAGTTTTTCTTCCTATGTAACATGACACAGAACATTACCTTTTGCTGCTACCCTGAGCCAAAAAGGGAAAAAAAGGACCCTGATGTTTAACTAAACTCGTATTTAAACAAAAGACATTCAGTCTTGAAGGAGGGTTGCTAGCTTTGCTAAGAACAAAAAAACCCCCAAAATTTGGCACATGCCACACAATACTGCAGGTCTTCTGCATGACCAGGCTCTGTTTCCCTGTTCAGGTTCTGCAGATGTGCACACACTGACTCTTCCCCATAAACCACTCCTGCCCTACAGACAGCCCAACCTACCACTGCTTTCCCCCACCCCTCTATCTCTGCCCTGCATGTACCCTTATCTGCCTCCACTCCTTTACTTTTCTGTCCAAGAAATTAATGCTCAGAGGCTGGAGTATGACAGTACCTGGGCAGGTAATGAAAGGACTGCAAGAAGAACAACATTCCTGTTTGCTGCCTGACCACTTGCCTCCTACTGCCAGGCAAGTGCATTCAACCGATTGCATCCAACAGGTTCCTTTCCAAAACTATCTACTTTCAGAACAACGTGACATTCAATTACTTTAAAACAAAAAAGGTTTATAGAACAGATAATCAAAAACCCTGGTAACAAACCTTGTCTGCAGACTCCAAATCTGAAAAATCCGTAATTTCCTCTGGTAATTTCTTCCAATAGCTAAATCTTTGTCATTGTGACTTATTTCTTTCTCCATTTTTATTTGAATTCGAATTAATTTCCTGCTGTTCCTATTAGTGCATAGGCTTTTCTCGTCTAGAATAAATACCAAACTCCAATACTATTAGCATTTTTTTAGCTTTTAAAATATCATGCCGGGAAAAGAAGAAGGATTCCCTGCACCTCTCATAGTCCCAGTATCTTCCTCCTCCCTGATTTTACCTGCTTAAAAAAAAAAAAAAAAAAAGTGCGTAAACAAAAAAAGTGGAAAAAAGAAAACTTGGGCTATGATAGATATTCCTGTCTGAGATCAACTTTGAATATCCAGAAAAAAAATATATGGTGGTTTTTATATATATATGTACATACACACACGCACACACACCCACACTTGAAAAATTCTTCCTCAGAAAGAGGGGAAAAAAAAAATAATCTTTTGGCTTTAGCTCTGAAATCCTGTGAAATTTCTACTTCCATTTCAGTGTTGGTGGTGGGGCAACTATATACCACTAAGTACTCCTAACACTGAATCTCCTCTGGCTGCCCTAATACACAACTCCCTAGCTATTTACCATGGCCATCAAAAACATTCAGAGCTCTGCTGCTTCTTATCTGTCTCTGTCCCTTATCCATCACCCTTATAGCAGATTCAGACCCCACTTGCCATTTGCCTCCATCACATACACTTTGTTCCCATCTCCCCCTTCTTATGGAGCATCTTCACTTGACTGCTCTGCTGCCGCTCAACCTGTTTATAGAGCAGGAAGCTCATGTCTCAGAAAACTTGTTTCATTTACTTAAGTGAATTACAGGGAGTACCTAAATTACAGGGAGCACTCTCACAATTTATGGGAAGAGTTAGGTATAGAGCAGTCATCCAAGCACATAGCAAAGGGAAAGCTTTCCCCTTGGCAAAGTTTTGCCAACAAGGTCAACTCCCTCTGTATGTTTTCCACAGCTGGTGCCACAGTGAAAAACAGTATCACACCAATGTGGACAGATAGCTCCATCCTGGGAACAGCCAACAGGGAGGATACAAGAAGACCACAAGTTCTAGCGCTATCAGGACAGGTTGCTTCACCTCTGCATTTTGCTTTTCATTTGCTTTGTCCATTTAAATTATAGAACATCTAATCAGGCATTTAATTCCATTGACTTCCAAAGTTAATTATGTTAAACCAACTTAAAATGTTTTTAATCCTTTTTGATAGTATTATTCAAAGTCTTAATTCAAGTTCATAATCCACTTTAACAAGTTTACTTGATTTCAAAGACCTGTCCTCAGTATTGCTTCACAGACAAGTCCTTACTATTTTACAGGTAATAGAAGCCCAGTGAAATATTAATAACAACACAGGTGATGCTGCTGAATCCAATTCTTTCAGGAAATGTTATTTTCTCTGAAGAGCTCAGGTTTAGTCAGAATCAGTTTCCTGATTAAACTAGAGCAAGAGAAAATACTATCTAAAAGTGTTTCTAAATACTTATGCATCTTAAATACAATGCCACATTCATAAATTGTATAAGGACAACTCAGTTTGACAAGAAAGGAAAAAAAATTATGTTGCTATCACAAAAAATATTGTGTGAAAATATTGAGATACTAATGACTATTAAAATGTATTTCAGGACTTTGAAAAGCATGTATATTAACTACCACTATTGCTGACTCTCTTTATACTGCTATGAAGGCACACAGCATAAAAATAATGTCTAGTTTGCAGCACTCAGGTTTAAATCCAATTGTTGCTGCAGTCCTAACTTGCCTGATTATGTGGTTATGGGTTTTGATTCAAGAAAGCAATCAGATAAAACTAATAACACAACAAGGGTTAAAGTACTTTGAATTACTAAAAAACATGGGCCAACCAGACACTGTTATGTGCTCATTTATTTACGTTTCCATTAAATATTAAAGGCTTTTTTCATTTCCTTCTGAGCCAGATGCTCAAATCTCAGACTCAGCAGAGATCAGGTTGGTGCTTGTGGCCACCCAGGAGAAGGAGCACACTAAGAAATCCTGAGCTCAGGAGGACCTGAAAGGACTCACCTATTCATTGCCTGTACAGGCTGAATAAGGCCAGCCTCTGTAATAACCAAGTCTTGCTTTTTGGGCATAAAATGAATAGGGAACATTCTTGTAAGAAACAACAGCCATCCTACTACCTACACATAAGATTTAAGCAGTGGAAAACAGTGACCTTTATGTGCTTTCTTCACACTGACCACCAAACTGGGTTTGAGAAGTTATACAGCTTTGCAGAAAGATCAGATGATTAAAATACAAAACGAAACAACAACAACAAATAACTCCTGCCTTTTTCTGAAAATCTCAATATTTCAAAATTTTATTTTTATGTCAGACTGGCAAGAAAGCAAATTACATCTCAGGAATCTAGGGAAAAACATGGTTTGATAAAAACTATCTGCCAAAATGTGACATTTAAAAAAGGAGTTCATTTTAAAATAACTCCTATGTAGAACTACTTTTCCCCTTTATTTCATAACTTATATATTACTGACATATAATTTCAAGACATGATACAGCAATGGATGTTTAATGACTACAATAGTCAAAGTCCTCTATTATTGTACGTAAAACTATGAAAGGAAACTACTACATAGAACAATGAAATATCGTTTTCTAATTTATAGATCAAAATAATATTTTTTTAAAATGGAAATTATTTATTTTTCTGAAAAATATCATACAGGTTTTTTAAAAAGATTATGAAAAATTTCATTTTTAATGGAAAATAATTTGAGAAAAATTATATAACCAAGGTACCTTGCAATGTCTTTTTCTGTCAAAACAAATGTCCTGAATGAAATTCTTAAATTAATTTTAGGCAGTGTTCATGGAAATAATCATATATCACCCTGCCTCTAAAAAGATAAAAATGTTATTTCTCCTTGGAATCCATTTACATCATCACAGGATTTAATCCTAGACAATATCCTAAAAGAATATACACTGCCTCATATCAGTTGACTGTCTGGTCCTCAAGGTCAAATTTAATTGGTGTAGAAAAACATCTCCTATTAACTCTATTACTGTTTGTGTTTATGCCAAAGTGAAGTTTGCTGTGTGGAAGTTATTAGAGGATTAAGTCACTGATATAGGAAAATTCATCATCTTAGAGGAATTGAAAGATATTAGATTTCGAGTAGACTTTATGGTAATTTATTAAGTGATAGAATAGCTTGCATGTCTACTTATTTTGAATAACTGCATAAAATATCACTCTAATTAATGGAATAAATTAGTCCTATGTTGTCTATACAACCTTTATTTTTCTATTAGCATTTTGTCTTATAATTTATATTCTTAATCATATTGCTGAGAAGTAAAAAGCTGAAAGTGTGTTAAAGGAGAGAAGGAATTGTCGAGTCTGAATGATGATACAAGGAAGCCCTTTGTATAGATGCAGTGCTGTAGTGTATCTTTACAATAAAACACAATGCACTCTAAGAGTACTAACTCCCAGATGCCTTGTGGATCTTGGGGGAGATAAGAGGGAGGTTTCTTTTAAATGGGGGAAGCCTCAGCTATAAAGATCTTCAAATCATGTCCCAGAATATATACTCCTCAATTTAAAAAAAGTATCAGAGTCAAGGTTGCATTGTCAGGAAAGCTACACATACTTGATTTTCAGTGAAATAAATCCTTTCCCTGTGAAAGGTGAGAAATGTCAAGACTGCAGGGATTGGTGGCTGTATCATGAACTACAGCTATGGAAAAGGCATAATATATGGAAACGTTATGACAAAATAGTAAGATTTGGCCATGATGAGAATGTAAGGCAATCCTGAACCTAACCAGAAACCACACTTGGACTGGAGTCCATGTGAAGTCAAAGATCACAAAGTCAAATAATTAAAGCTTCTCCTTTTATTTTTTTTTTCTCCTGAGATTAACAGATCTTTCTTAGTGAGATCAGATTCGTAAACTGGTTAGCAAAAGGTATTGTCTGTTCTACAATTATTCTGATGTTCAGAACAAAATTCTGAGTTGGGATTTTTTTTTTCATTAATTTTTAAAATTATAAAAAACTGTTATGATTTCACTCTTGAAACATCAGATCATTGTAGTGCAAGAATAAAAATCTTGTCTCTGGAATGTTTCTCCATTACCCTCCTATTTATGACCATGTCATTCAAGCCTGACCAGAGAAAACAACTTAATGCTATTCCAAACGCTCCAGTTCCCCACCCCCACGCCCCCTCCTTTTATGAAAAGTGCGTTGATTTTTAAGCAAAACAAACAAAAATACCCAAACCCCACATATATACACCAGTCATCAGGCTTCCTTGTCTGTTAAACACATTATCTGTATTGCTACTGCTGCTGTTCCAATGAAAGCTACACATTCCTGAGACAGAAAAAAATGGTTCATTTTTAGTGAAGAAGAAAAGGGGCAATCTTTTATGAAACACTGTTTTTTATCTGAACAGCTATTCCCTTTACAAACCAGAAAAATTATCTTATTCCTTTGCCCTTGTGCTCAGGGACTTTGAATCACCTCAGTAGCTTACAAGACAAAACTTGTCAACTTAACAGAGATCAGAACCAAAATGTGTAGAAATGCACATTAAAATGCTGCTGGTCAAAACAATTGTTTTTCTGTTTTCTTTAAACTAATCCTGCAGTAAACAACACTGTCCTTTACTCTGTAGATTTAAAGACCATTAAGGTAAACATGAAGTTTCTTTTTTTCATGTAGGGTTTCTCTCTCTGTCCTAGATTTGTGAGAGTTTCCTACTCATTTTGTGCTTTTTATAATTGTTTGGTATTTTCTTTTTTAAGATCATTTAACATCTGTGCTTCCTTTTTTCCCTTTTTTTGTTTTATTTTGTTATGACAGAAAAAATTCAAAACTGAGTCTATTAAATTCTGAAATTATTTGCAATTTATAATAGTTTTCATTCCAAAACAAAGAATGAATCATTCATACTCAGGGCACCTGTAATTTTTTTTTAATTTCAAAGTAAGCAGTATTTTAAAATCATAATAACTGGCTATTACATACTCTTCAATTCATAACTAAAATGTAGTGTTTACCTTCTGAATTTTAATTTAATATTGTAATTGAAGAAAATAAAAAATAACCCATCTTCAGAGGAACACTAATTACTGGAAAATTAGAAGTTTGTGTATATCACTCTAAGAACTTATATTTGTCATTATAGTAAAAGCAGTAGTTAAGAATCAGAATGGAGTATTTGGCTTAGATTAATCTGAAATGCTAAAACCTAACATTACTCAGAACTTATCGGGCTTTTTATATTGCTACTTCTAGTCAAACAGCAATGTCTTCTTCTGATGAAGAGCCAAAAGAGGTCATAGAAAGTGCCAAACAGAAAACACATATAGTGTCCCTACTTCCTACTTGAACTTGATTTACATAGGCAGTAGAACTGGATGTGAAAATGCTGACTTTGTATCACATAGACCCAATGTAAAAGAAATATGGTCTCAAAACATCCAGACATACCGGCCTACATTGATGGTTTAATTTAGCAGAGATTCCCACATTTAACAGTATCTGGTGTAAAGATTTCAATACGTAAATAAGCACAAAATACAAAATTCCCTTCCACCAGTTTTCTCTTTCAGAGGTGCTGCATCTCAGGTACTCATATGGTAGCTGAGCACTGACTGGATTTTCTTATCAGAGCTAAAATGCAAAATAGTTCCTTTTTGGCAAAATAAAAGCATTGCACATTCTATCTTCAAACCCTACCAGTGCTGCTTCACTAGCTGGTTTTCTGAAGATCTCCACAGTCCTTCCACCAACAAATATTTAAGTAGACAGCCTAATTTTTAGGTGGAAATTAGGGAGCTGTATTGGGAAATCAGTAAGACTTCCCAAAACAAATTAAAAATTTCAGAAGTTTTTTACAGGCTCAAAGCCATGTCTGTTGTTCATACTTTCACCCCTGCTTCTTTGAGTCATGTTGCTCTGCAAAATGACTGACACTCATTACTAAAGGAGGACATCCCAAAATATCTGGCCTATGGGTCACAGGAGAAAAGAAACAAATATAAAAACGTGACTGTCTGACAGAAGTCAAAAGAACAGAAGCTCCTGGCTGGCAAACAACAAAGCTACTTTTGATGAGTATTTAAGGTAGAGAACTACAGAACATGGAGGTCCTTCTCTTTTTGATAATCACCTTCTGTCTAAAGAGAACTAAATCATTCACAGTGTGATGAAGCTGCATTCAACCCAGCCCTCCAGAATGGGATTCTCAGCAAGCAAAACTGATGTTGCCCCACTGACTCCAAAGGGCAGCTGACTTGGTGATGTGCCCAAACACAACAGCTTGAGATCTGGCTCCATGAACTCAGCATTTCTGGGATGTTTCCTTGTTTCTGAACATGCCTCTGACGTCTGCAGCATTAGACCACAATCAGTCTCCCTGAGAGTTTAGATTTATCATTCTGAGGCAAAGATTTTATTAGATAGTATACAGATATTGCACATGATCTTAGCTAGAAGGCCGTGCAATTAATGATGAGTTAGTTAATTAATTGTGAGTGTTGTAGCAGGTGGCAATTCTACTCCAGCTGGTCCAGCCACCTGCTGATAGCTCCGTGTTAGCCTAGCTGCCCTGTACTTAGCAGTTGGAGAGTTTTATCTCAAACTACAACTAAAGACATGTTCTATAACTGCAGTCCTGCAGTTCCTTTAGGGGAAAGAAGGGGATAAAGCATGACTCCAAATTCCAAAAAACTTCTTTTTACAGAAACACTTTGTAAATTTTTTCATTAGCACTTCAGTGGGGGGAAAATTATCCTCTATCATTCTTCTGCATTTATCATAGAATCATAGAATGGTTTGGGTTGGAAGGGACCTTAAAGATCATCTAGTTCCAACATCCCTGCTATCAGCAGGGACAACTTCCACTATACCAGGTTGTTCAAAGCCTCATCCAACCTGGTCTTAAACACTTCCAGGGAGGGGGCAAACATAACTTCCTTGGGCAACCTGTCCCAGCATCTGACCACCCTCACAGTGAAGAACTTCTTCTTAATATCTAATCTAAACCTACCCTCTTTCAGCTTAAAGCCATTACCCCTTGTTCTATCACTAACTGCCCTTATGAAAAGTCCCTCCTCAGCTTTCTTGTAGGCTCCCTTCAAGTACTGGAAGGCAGCTGTAAGATCTCCCCAG
>NW_010296337.1:0-53640 GCF_000700745.2 Antrostomus carolinensis | reverse complement strand
TCTCTCTCTCTCTCTCTCTCTAAATATATATGTATATATATTTCTTTTCCCCCAGCAGTTTTACTGTACCAGTTTACATATTACAGGTTTCTGATCTGATAATCTCAGTGTTCTTTACTGTCCTGAGGCGTCTCTCTCTTCAGAATTGTGCAGTTATATGTTCATGGAAGTTTGACGTTCCTTTGCTACAGTCTATTGCCTGGTAACTGAAATGATAGAAGAGTTGTAGATACTTTATAAATGCTGGGAAGAATGAAAAGAAATTAGACATGTGAATAGCAGGAGCTACATACATGGAAAAGTAATTTTAATACTGGAAAATTTTTATATAAAAAAAAACATCAACAATAAAAACCACCCCAAAAAATCTTGGTTAAGCACTAAAATTAAGGGGTCTGTGCATGTAAAGTCTACTGTTAAAATACAATTAATTTAAAACACAGAAGTTAGAAATATTTTTAGACTGGTTTAAAGTCTTAGTTACAAACCTGTTATGCCTCTGAATTTCAGGAGAATATATGGCTTTGACTTTTTAGTTGCAGGGTATTTGTCATTTAATAGGAACCTAATAGCTTTTTAGTCTGTTGTGTCATGTTTGTGTGGCAAATGTTTGAAGACAAGAGCAGAAAGGCAATTATATTCAGGGCTTGCTGAGAAGCGATTTTTGTTTAAATCCATTCTGAGGTTGGTCAGTGGCTAGTTACCACAATGTTTTTCTTATTTGTGCATGTAATCTCACAACTGGGATTTTGTCAAGTGGTTTGTTTTTGCATTTTTTGTGTAGTTGCTGTACCCATAATTGATGAAAAAGAATTAAAAATTACATCCAAGCTACAATTTATGTGAGTTATCTTGGCCTTTGACTTGGTAAATCTGTTTTTCCATTCACACTATGCATCAGCTTTTGAGTGCTTTTGTATCTTACCGATAATAGAGAAGAACCTTGCTTAAAGTGAGGGCATAAGGAAAGATCCTGTTTAACTTCACAAAATCACTGAATTGTTTAGCTGGAAAGGATCTCTTGAGACTGTCTAGTCCAACCCCTCTGTTCAAGCGGGGCCAACTACAGCAGGTTTCCCAGAACTATATCTGATTCACGTAATAAATTACAAATAATTATTGGACACTGCTTCCCTTAACCATTTAGTTAACTCATTAATGAGACTGGATATCATCTGGAATGTTTTGGTTTCTTATTTTTAGAACCATATTACCTTTCAAATTTAAACTTCATAGGTATAGAATGCAATCAATAAACAAGTAATTTGAAAGAATCAGTTTCACCCTACAGCATAACTTGTATAGCAGCTGTGATCAAGATGTCTTTAAGTTTCTTGGGGTTTTTTGTCTCATTCAGTTATTGAATGCAAGTATAAATAAATCAAATAGGATATTAAAACTTTTTCTAATTTTAAGGGCCATCCAAAAATATGGAAAGTAATTTTCTGTCTCTAGGCTGTACTGTGTCCTTCCTTTGTACTCCTCCAGAGAGCATGTGCTCAAATAATTATCAGTGTTATCATGGTTGTTACACTTCGGAGGAGAGGTGCTTTCACTTTTTAAAGACTGTTACTTGTGACAAGATTTGTGGGGAAGTTGCTAACCGATAGTCAGCGCTAACTGGTAGCCTTTTCTTTTCCAAGGGCTCACCTTCTAGAACATCTTTATCCTGGTTACTGGCTGGTTGAGCACCCACTGGCTGCATTTTGCATTTGTGGTTACAGTGGTAGTGGCCATTACCTGGTTATGGATGAGGTGATTTGCCACAGGCTCGTGTTTGCCATTTACCATCTTGAAGTGGTTCAGATGCTGAATGAGTGCACTCCTTGTGATACTGTTTTTCTGTGTCCTCATACATAGGAATTTCCATTTCATACTGCTTGACCTTCAGCCAGATGGAGCTGGTCTGTCTTTGCAGTATATTGTGTTGGTCATGAATGGTTTGTATGTACCATCTGTAATATAACAACACTTGTATGTATTCCATTAAACTTATTTCTCCTTCTGGATGGTGGGTAAAATATCATAGAGGTGTCATCAGCTTTTACTCTTCATTCATTATTTCCTTTGATCTCCTTGCTTTAAGTTGTGGTATCAGCATGAAATCTGGTCTAATCAATCCCAATTCTGGTACTGTATGTTTCCTCCTAGCCTCCCTTTCTCCTCACTTTTGGTGGCCTACAGACTAGTATTTCTGTTCTTCTCAGCCTCCCACCTATGTGATCCCTTTGTGCCCTATTCTTGGTCTTTTTATGAGATCTATTTCCCTTCCTTCTTGGTCTGTACCCTCTTTCCATGCCCAGCTCAGCCAGTTCAGATTCTTCCCCCCCCTCCAATTCAGTTCCTCACCAAACATCAGTTCCCCTTACCTCCTTTGGCTTCAGGCTCACGTTTTCCTCCCAGTTTCCTTTCCAAGCTAATGGTGTTCTTTAGTCCTTCAGAACCTTCATTCTAACTTGTTTTTTTCTATTTCTTATTTTTTACCTTGTGGTGCTGGTGGGAATCAGGCAGAGGGGATACTCTCTTTCTATGCTTGGTTTTTGTGTGCTATCCTCGTGCACAATAAGTGTGAGCAGTAAATACAAATAAAAACTGAGCTAGAGCATGCTAGGTTGGTCTGTGAGGACAGTGTGCCTACATTTGTCAGAACAAACTGCTGGGATGTGTGATGTCATGGAGCATGCACTTCATGGATTGAATCTTTGGAGAATTTAGCTTTAAAGCACTAATATTTCCTTGGAGGGTGTATATTTCCGAGCCCCTGTGATACCTTAAAGCTGGGTTTGAGGATTTTTCTAAAGGCAATTTAAAAAACCCAACAGAACAGGATAAATAAAAAAGCAGAGCCATGACAAAAAGGTCTCCCATTCTTTCAAGTCTTCACTCTAAAGAACAGAAATTCTTGGAGTTTTAAGCAAACATCTCCAAGTTGTTTTTTCCAGTGTAGCAAAACAAACTTTCTTCTTCCTTCCTTGGTTTTGTGCTTAAGAACAGCAGAAACATTCTGTGAGAAATTCTGAAAGCATTCAAAATTCTCATTCTTATACAGCTTAAAGATCAAGACTGGACTTTGTTACAGAAAATGCTTTTTTGTTAATTGAACATATATGGAGGTGAGTGGTTCAGCTGAACAGGCATGTATTGTAGCAGAATGTCATCTCTGGAAGACATGCTCCTTGTCTGAAGATATGCTACTCTATAACTTATCCAGAATTGAGCAATTTTTCTTAATTATAGGGATAATATTTGTATGAAATTGCCTCTTTCTAAATTGTGGACTGTTGCAAATTATTAGTGATAGGAAAATGAAATAGAGTGTAATTTTTCAGAAAGCCCAGGGTCATACGTAGGTGAAGAGTTTAGCCATAGGTAAGCCAGATGCTGTCTCCTTAATGGCATTTTGGAAGTCGTGATTAGCAAACAGAGTTTCTTATCCAAACAGTTCTGATTGAATGTATCCAGCCCTGCAGTGGCTGTTGCAGGGCTGCGGGGAGTTCCAGGACATTTCCCAACGTTCCTGCTGCTTTGAGTGCTCTCAAGCTCCAAATTGTCTGTTCTCACTTACAAGTTGGCTTTGCTGATGAGAGTAATCTTAGAACTAGTTTAAATATAATATATTTTGACAGTGCTGTGGCTGAGATGGGTTTAAGTTTTTGAAAATTGGCTGGTTAAATCATGTACAGCTCACAAGGGAGTGACCGTTTGTTGCTATCGGTACGGTCTGTGTAGGGCTTCAGCTAAGAAAGTCACAGTTTATTTCTGAGCAGGAGAGGGCACTGTTTAAAAGGACAACATTGTTTTCACATCAAAGCACTTTTTTTTTTCATTTTCTTAAAGGCTTTGAAGACAATATGTTTTGAAAGAAGTTTGTAGTTTGTTTTTGAATGATGAAACAACTCTACTCCTCTCAGGTTCTTTGCCCTGTCCCCTTGCTTTGCTCATTAGAGTGAATTGTACTTGCTCTTCTCTCGTGGATAGGTTTTGCTGAAGATAGTGTTCCTCAGGTTGTTTTTTTTCTCTCATCCCTTTCTTTTCTCCTCCTTTTCTAAGAAGTATTACTTTGTATCATATGCAAGTTGCTTTGTGTGTTGCTTGTGGCATTACAAAATCTTTTATTTTCTGTCATTTAATTTCTTAAAATATGAATGTGATGCTTAGTTTTCTACCTTTTAAAGAGATTTTATTCCTGTAAAGACTTTTTGGTGTATTTATGCATTAAAGAAATTGAATACATCATCATAATAATAGAAAAATCTTAGAAATAGTCTTAGTTCAACCAAAAGAAACTATGAAGATAAGATTTTTGGGATTGGTATTTTAATTAACTTTGTGTTACTGTAACAGAATACGTTTCTTGAGGATTTGCAGTCTATACCCCGAAGAACTTAGTTTTAACTCTGATTTTACAAATACTTTGACTATACTAAACTGTTGATTTATTTGTTGGCAAATAGTGTGGTTGTAAAAAGGCAAAAATTAGGTGGAAAGGATGGCAAAAGTTTTTTATAGAGGAAGTGTTGTGTGTCACCTGAGTTTCATATGGGTGTGAATCTGGAATTGTTGTATACGTAGCTTGTATTTAATGTACATAAAGTCCTCAAGATCCATAAACAAACACTTTTCAGAAATAGTAAGTAAATCTTATGTGTCTCTTGAGTGATTCTGATGAATCTATGAGAAGGAAAATACTTCTCCACTCCACCCTTCGACATGAAAGTTAATAATAACTCAAAAGAACCAGCATGTGCTTCTCTATGCATCTTGTTTTGCACTGATAATTTGTAGTGGCTTCTCATGAGAAGATGTAATGTTATAATTTTGATGCAGATCCTACTTTGCCTCTAGTATTTTCACAACAGGAAAGAAAAGCCAACCGCAGTGTGTTTTACTGGGCAAACAGCTAGCCAGCCTTCAAATCTTCTAATTTGTGAACTGACTGTGGTAAGATGTGGAATTGCTTTGAATTAGGTACAGTTTGTAGATTGCCTCTTACCAAATGATTCTGGCCTATAAAATTATAGGTAACTTGGAGCGTCTGTGTCTTCGTGCCTACTCCTTCCCCCGATGATTGATGTTCTTGTGGTTTCTAGATGGTTCTAGACTGGATATAATTACTTGGTAAAAACTGATAGATTACCTGCCAACAAAATGATAGCTCCTACTTAAAATGGTGGTATTTCATATAAATTATTTGGCAAAATAATTTATTGATACTGTAAATTATTTATTGATAGCATACAAGTAGTAAACCAAGTTGTATTCAAAAGTTGGCTCAAGCAATGGTTGAGCAAATAATAGCAACTATAGAAACGGTCTTGATCATTAATCTGTTTAAAAGTTATTAAAAAAGTTATTAAAATTTGTTATCCAAAATTACTAAAAAGATTTCTTTTTTTTTTATAATTAGAAAAAGGCAAAATAGCCCTAAAACTAGCAAAGGGAAGCAAAGGCAAAAAAAAGCCTGCATAGCAAAATGCATAGACTGGTTGAGCCAAGTAGTCAGTGCAAGCAGGATGATGTGCAGAATGAAATGGAAATTAGGAGAATTAACTGAGAACTTAATATTGAACAAATTGGATGTCATGCTTCCAGTAGTTCTTGGTGTGGTTTAAGAACAAGGAGGCAGATCTGGAAAACTGTGAACTTTATAGTTCTCTTAAATAAACACAAAAGTCACAGGTTTGCAAGCCTTGGGGTATGAACTTTGGTGCTGACAGTGATTGAATAAAACATTTTGAGGTGAAAAAATATAAAGCTTCTGCCTGAGCTTGATTTGATAAAAGTAAGAGCCTTCCAGCTCTGGGAAGGAAAAATCAAGCCTCTCCAGTCTGTTTGTTTTTGCATTATGTTGTTTGTAGATGGATCAGTTAAAGACTTTTAAGACTATATTATGAATTTCTGTAAGAATTGCAAACAGAGACTTAACTTATAAAATTGATGGTCTTACATGGTATGTAGTTCTGCTGGTAAATTCCATGAGAGAACAACTTTAGTCTGTTTATGTAGCTTCTTTCCTTTACAAAAAGTGAATTTCTGGGGCCAGTCAGAATACATTTATGCCACTTGATAGTTTTGTGTGGGGAAAAAAACAGTGCTATCTCTAAACCAGCATGGTAAATTCGTACTAGAACATGGCCTGACTTGTCGAGTCATTTATCATGGTGTAGCAGTGAGTGCTGTCACGGTACTCTCAGTACTTGTTTAGGGCTAAAAGATGATTTGTGTAAATGTGAAACTTCCAGAAGGAGACTGAAAAAAGAGATATCCATCGATTAAAGGGAAATGGTTCTATAGCTGAGGCTTCTGAAAATTACCCCAACATATTTAGGGACTACCATGTTTTAAGGATTTGCTTCATTTTGGCAGTAAAAGTTAAGATAGTGTCGTGCCTCTACTTCACTCTGTCTTGTAGAAAGTCACCTGTGAATTCCCCAGACCTCCTTTTGCTTGGCATGAGATCCATTCCAGAACAGAGTCTGCCCTCTCAGGATTGGCACTCTGTGGCCAGTGTTTCTTCCTAGAGTAAAATAGTATAAACTGCAATCCTAACTACATGAAATGTAATGTTTGTGAATGTTATTTATATATAAAATAAAGCAATTTTTGTCACAACCTTACAACAGTTGACTGCTTGATTTGGAAATAAATGGTGAGGACTAGTGGGAGCTTTTAATTTCTTTTCCCAGCCTGTGGTGCTAATTATTATCCTACTGAAGGACAGCAACATGAGCAGGGGGTTCTTTCTGATGCTGTACAAGGAAATTGATCTTCATTTCTGCTGCTTATGAAGATCTGAATCTTCCCTGCTGTCTGTTTTGTATCATAGGTGATCTGTCTGCAAACAGATTTTTACCTCTTCTGCTTTTCTGGACACAAATGGAAAACATTATATGAGTGTGTTAGACCAAGTATTTTTTTCCCAGACTGTGTTTAGTGTATTTGGTGTTTTTTTTAATACAGGGTTTGATTATTTTATGATAACTTTTACTGGGGTGGGGGGAAAACTCTAATAATTCTGAGGAAGACTGGGCAACAATGACTCCACTGCTAATCAGGCTTGCAAACAGATGGCAAATAATGGGATTACTTTGAATTACTTCTGCTTTATTGTTCACATCTCCTAATACTTCTTTTTTAAGGGTCATATGTTTTAGAAGCCTGAATAATAGGATTTGAATTTTTGGGATTGCTTGTTAGAATACTGTAATGTTTATGTAATGTTCAAAATCCTCACAGATTTTTTTTTTAATTCTTGTTTATGTTGTAATTAAGTATGTTAAATGTCTGCTTAGTTGAAGCACCTGGAACTTGCAAAGGTTTTCAGTGTGTCTTGCCTCCACACAGTTGATGTGGGAAGTGTCGCAGAACTTTATCTTTCATTTCCATCGTGCTCTAAAGATGAACCCTGTTAAAAAACAAACAAACAAAAACCCCAACAAAAACCAACTCCCCAGCCAACCAACCAAAAAAAAAACCCAAAACTTTAAAACCATATCTATTTATTCAGGAAGACTGTCAGCTCTAAACTGTTGGAAGCTGGGAGAGTACTCAAGAGAAATATTAGATAGGCTTATCCTGTTCATATTGGCATCTGTTTTTGTCCATTCCTGGAGACAGATTGTGTAGCTATCTGGGCTTAAAGTCTGATCTACTGCATTTGTTTTAATATTCCTGTGCTACTCTTTGCTTTTCAGACACCAGCTAAACTTCTACACCCATTAGCACAGCTCAGACAGGACAAAGACAGAGTTGCTGTGCTTTGGTCCCTCCAGAACTGTTGCCCAAATACCAATTACAGAACTAAATCCCCTTAAGTACACCTTTACAACCTATTTGGAGAACATTGGGAGTTTCCAAAAGGCTGCAGAGTAAAATGTGAACCAACAAGGTTTAACAGAGGTGTATTGCAGGGCAATTCAGCTTAGTAGCTCTTAATTGGAGGAGGAGTGAAATGGACTTGACTTCTCAAGTCCTTAAGTTTTACTAGTGATGGCAACAATGCT
This sequence comes from Antrostomus carolinensis, assembly GCF_000700745.2. Classification (NCBI taxonomy): domain Eukaryota; kingdom Metazoa; phylum Chordata; class Aves; order Caprimulgiformes; family Caprimulgidae; genus Antrostomus; species Antrostomus carolinensis. Next base: position 45,637 of record NW_010296337.1, on the reverse strand, counting down.
TTTTAACCTGTTATACATAAAGTGTGTGTTCAATTCAGGAGTGTTTGAAATAAAAGTATCATAAAGGTGCTTTTTTAGGGTGTTTCAGAAAAGCAAACTTTAAAAAAACCCGAACTTTAAAGGTGCCTCCTTGTACAGGACTAGAGTGTGAGGAGTCCTTCCCCTGAGGAGGAAGGAGTGGCAGAAACAATGTGTGACGAACTGACTGCAACCTCCATTCCCTGACCCCCTGTGCTGCTTGGGGGGAGAAAGTGGAAAAATTGGAAGCAGAGCTGAGCCTAGGAATATGGGAGGGGTGGGAGGAAGGTGTTTTAAGATTGTTTTATGTCTCATTACCCTACTGTGATTTGACTGGTAACGAATTAAATTGTTGTTTATTTTTTTTCCCCCAAGTTGAGACTGTTTTGCTCGTGACTGCAGTTGGTGAGTGATCCCTCCCTGTCCATGTCTAGACCCATGAGCCCTTTGTTTTTGTTATTTTTTCTCCTCTCCTCCCCATCCCACTGGGGTGGACAGAGAGTGAGCAAGCGGCTGCTTGGTCCTAGCTGCTGGTTTGGGCTAAACCATGACACTGGTGGGTTTATATGTTTGGGTTTTTTTTTCTCTACTTCTTGCAAAATTAGCATTCTGGGATCCCAAACAGGCCTATTCAAAAGAGGAGGCTACTGGAAAATTCATCTGGTTGACAAACTTTTTGGAACTGAGCATGAGAGTGTTTTCTATACAGCAGGCTTCTGTCAGCACAGTTGTGCTGGTCGGGAATGTGAGGAGCTGTGAACACTGACTGGTTTAGCTGTTTTGGTAGAAGCCATTAGCAAATATGTTATTATATTGGCAAAACTTTTCTTTTGCTGGTAAAATTGGTCTGTTCAGAGATGTGTGTCCGTAAATGGTTTTACATTCTAGTCTGGAGAGTCATTTGACCCAAGAATCTCTATTTGCCATGTATGTGCAGTGCTTTGCCAGTATCTCTAAAGTACTGGAGGTGCTGGCATTGACACAGACCAAACTTCCAAAATGTATCAGTAATCCAACCTGATACGAAAAGAGGCATTTTGAAACAAAGACTGCTGAGAAACGGAGAGGAGCTGTCAGGACCCCTCCTCCTTTTAGCTGAGTGATGCTAAATCTTTGAGTTTGTGCTGCTTCTGCCACCAGTGCACGAGCAGCAGCTAGAGTGGGGGTTATTTATTTTATTTTATTTTATTTTTTCCTGTAAGTGATTGAGTTAACCTTTTGCACTGGCATTAAGGATCCAGGTAGGGGGACTTTGCTGTTGTTTCCACTGTTGTTTCTTCAGTCACACGTAGCCTAAATGTCCAAAATACTGTGAGGTTAGGAAGAAGAAACGGTTGAAAATGAGTGCTATTCTAAAACAAGTGTTCTCATTTCTTGTTAAATATGAAGCATATATGAAGCTTAATGGACAAGTAATAATTCTTCCTTGCTTTAAAATCAAGTATTGACTTTCAGCTCTGCATGGAAGTAATATTTTTCTTATGACTTCATGCTCATTGCTTGGTCTTTTCATCTAAATAGCACTATGAAATTAGCAGTATTTTGTATAAAATCTGAAACTTCAGGATTTTGGACTCTGTCCTAATGAAGAATACCATAGCAGACAGAGAGCCTGTGAGCTGTAAGATTTGACACTGGGTTAGTTTACAGTGAATGAAACCAGATTAGGCACTGAAATCCTGGATATGAACAGCACAGCAACACAGTACAATTGTGGAGACACTTACTGATGGCTTAATGTTTATTTTTCAGTAGCTATTATACTTGGACTGGTGCCTAGCTAAGTTAACAGAAATAAAGCTGGAAGATTTTAGGCAGCTTCAGAAGCCTTGCAGTAGGCTTTTGTAAAACAGTATTTATTGTGTTTGAGTTCTAATATTCTAAAGAGAAAACCCAAGCAAAGACCACCAAACATTTTATTTGTTATTACTAAAGATTTCTCTGCTGGTTTCTAGAGGAAATATTTTTCAGGGAATCCTCTGTTTTGTAGCCACCTTTTCTGCTTTATGTTGTTTCATTAATCTTTTGTCCTTACCTGATGGACTTATTTCATATGAATATTGTGGGAATTTTGTTTGTTTTTTGTTTTACTGTTTGAAATGGTGAGGTTCTGAGATTTCACCAAAGAAATCAATATGATTTATTAAAATGCTGCAAAGATCCAGTGTCTTTGTGCCCCTTCATGATATTTTCTGTGGGTGTTGTTAGATTGGTAGGAAGACTGTAAGTAGATGGTGTTGACCTGAAAATATTTCCCAGTAAGCATATGGTCTTAATTATTTCTGTTTTTAAACTATGGTGATAAAACACTTTGTCAGTAGCTAACAAAGAAAAATAAAACAGTTTTGGGTGTAGAAGAAACAAGCTACTGAAAAATTGCCTGCATCTTGTTATTTTTAGAAACCAAAATGGTGGCAGTATTGGGCAATTTTCCATGTACTTGAACATTAAAAACATTCTCAGTCCCAGTGTTTATGTCAGGGTTGGCTGAAACCCACTGATCTGCAAGTTGTCTTATAGAGAGAAATTTGTCATTGGAAATTGTAGATGTTACTGTGAAGTAAAGGTGTAATGAGAATAGATTTGTGGATAACAGTCTTCCTGTAAGTGAAGAGAATAATCTGTTTGTGATTCATGGGACAAGAAGTAACTCAACATTTCAGCAGAAAAGATTCCAGTTGAACATTAAGAAAAGCTTTCTGGTAGATAGGATGACTTTCTTGTCCAGGATTAGAGTCCTTGTTGACACTGCAGTGAGGACAGAGGTGCCTAGTGCCATTGTGATCATGTCTTGCAGTGAACCCTGACTACCTTTTCAAGAGGAGAATGGAAGGCCAAAATTTTGTAACCTCTTGTAGGAGAGCATCTCCCTTATGAGGAAAGGCTGAGGGAGCTGGGTCTCTTTAGCTTGGAGGAGACTGAGGGATGACCTCATTAATGTTTATAAATATGTTAAGGGTGAATGTCAGGAGGATGGAGCCAGGCTCTTCTCAGTGATGCCCAATGGTAGGACAAGGGGCAGTGGGTGTGAGCTGGAACACAGGAGGTTCCGCTTAAACTTGAGAAGAAACTACTTTACAGTGAGGGTGCCAGAGCCCTGGGACAGGCTGCCCAGGGAGGGTGTGGAGTCTCCTTCTCTGGAGACATTCAAGACCCACCTGGATGCCTTCCTGTGTAATTTCGTTTAGGTTCCTGCTCCGGCAGGGGGATTGGACTGGATGATCTTTTGAGGTTCCTTCCAATCCCTGACATTCTGTGATTCTGTGAAAATAATTTCATGGAACTGGAACTATAAGGTGCTTACTCATGTAAAACTATATTCCTTGTACAATAAGAAGAGGTATCGTATATCGTGTACCTGCTCAGGGTATGTACTATATGATTATTTGTCAGTTTCTTTGATTTCTGTCAAATTAAAGTAATAATCTTAATGTGGAAGTGAATTTGGTAATGAATCCTAACTTCTTTTAACATTCAAACTGAAAAAACTAAATACAGTCAAAGGCATGGTCTGGAAGTAAAGATACCATTTCCTCTGCTATAAATTGCTCTAATTCTGTTAACTTTATTGTAGTTCTGAAAACCTTCACAAAGTGATATCCCAAGATGTTTGAGTGCTCTGTCCAAGTAAAAGTTTTTTCAGTTGTTCAGACTGAACTGCTATCTTCTTACATGGATTGTGTTTATTTAGGTGTTTCTCATCATTGAAAAAACAAGTATGTGAAATAGCAGTTGTGTCCACTACAGAATTTTTATTTTTGTGAAGGCAAAGATTCTTTTCACATATGAAATTGGCTCCCTTCCTAAGGAGCCAATTGGCAAAATCTGTTAGTAAAAGACTATTCAAATGAGGCAATACATTGAATGAATCGGTTATGAGGTTCAACTGTTCCAAGTAACCAGATGCATTTGCTTTTTGCTGCTCCACATAATAAATTCCTGTAAATGGTCAGCAACTATTTATTTAACTGTGCATTGTATAATCAGGGAAGCTGTTAATGTTAAGAATATTCAAGGTCACTTTCATGTGTACGTCCAAGAAAAGGCTCTTACAACTTTTCTTTATGTTCACTTAGTCTCTAACATACCGGTAAGTTTCTGCAACTTTCCACTTCCATCTGATCTGCAAGAACAGTTAATTTTAACTTCTAGCTGGGATTTACACTTTCATTAGGTTGCATAAAAAATTAATGTTATATCAGGACTGCAAATGAAATTCATGTTACAGTTTATCCTTTCAGAAACAGGAGGTAGATGCATGCTCAGTCTTTGAGCTGAGTAAGGGTTGAGCTTTTTACATGTTTTGAGTGTATAAACCAAAGATGACTATAATCAGGCTCAAAAATGTCAGCAAAGTGATTGAGTTGAACAGACAGCCTGGAATTTTATGAATGTATTGTATTCCATATAATTTACTTAATCCTCTTACAGAATTAAACTTTACAGATTTGTTTTGGAATTTTTTGAGGAAATATTTTGAAAGTTTAGAAGAAATTCCATACTGACTTTGAGTTTGTTTGACACTCTTTTCCAGCTTCAGCTAGTAATCCTTAATGCCCCTTGAGGGACTGTGTATTTGATCTTGGAGAATTCAGGGTCACAGTACACTCACCTCGTGAGGTGCAATCCCTGGGCGCAGCTGAGTGCTTAGCCAAGGTCATCTTCTTCACCGGATATTGCTGCACAGGTTTGTCTGCCCACTAAACTCTATACAGTCACAGCAAATCATAGAATGGTTTGGGTTGGAAGGGACCTTTAAAGGTCATCTCGTCCAACCCCCCTGCAGTGAGTGGGGACATCTTCAACTAGATCAGGTTGCTCAGAGCTGCTGAGGTAATAACCATTTCAGAATGAATGTTGTCTGATTCAGATGCAAAATAATTATGTAAATACGTAGTTACTTTAAATTTCTGTCATAGTCATAGGATAATCATGACCTGACCAGAGACTGCTGTGTATCTGTGGCCTCAGAGCTGAGACTTCTCTGAGGCTATCCTGACACTATTGCTTGGCCATAGCGTTATCAATATTCATAGAAAATACACCTTGCAGCTACTCCTTAGCTTTAAACATTTTTTTTCTCTACAGAAATAGCAAGGCTGTTGGTATCTGAGCTGAACCCTGGTATCTTTCTGTTGGCTGATGTCCAGCATTAGCTAGGTGTTTCTCACAAACACTTGCTCCTTTACTTTAGCAGTAATAGCGTGGCAGAGGAGTTCTAGCAAAGTAGATGAGGACACACAGAGATCAGTACAGACGGCTCACCTCAGTATTTAGCGAGTTTCTGTGTGAGTTTTGCAACCTGGATGGATTCTGGGGGAATGCCACTGCCACGCTGCTAAGGGTAATTGACTTCACTGATGTAAAATTAGCTTTTACAAGTATTTGGAGTCATAAGATCAGGTGTATCTGGGGCAAGCAGGGTGCAAGGAGTGAGTTGTTACCTTTAAGGGTGTGTAGCTAGGAATATTTGTATAAACTCAAAACAGTAGCAGGGAATTTAGGTGTCTCTCAGCCTCCTTGCAAGGCAGGAGGAAAAAAAGTTTAAGTACTTAATCCGAAAGTCATCTAAAAGCTGGAGATTTTAATTGAAATTTTGTTTTCAGAAAATGGTCCCCATGTCTCCTTTGATTTCTGAGTTCTTCTGGAGAAGAGTGCCTCCACTTAGATTGGGAAGCTGCTTCTGCCTTGAACTTCAGAGGGTGACAAGCTAAACTTTAGCTGATGTAGCAAACAGAATGATAGTAGCATCTTTTAGGTAATTATAGTTTAGGTTATGGAGGGAAGAACTGCTTTCTTGTAACTTACATTTGGCATGTTGAAAAGCTGGAAAATACGTCCCAGAAGTTTGCAGGCCTGATTAAAAGCCTGTTGAAAGCCCGGCTTGCGTTGCTTGGAATGGTTTGTGGCTGTGTCCCGGAAGCGTGGTTGGTGTTTTCAGAGGAGTCATGTGAGGCTGGGTACCCAGATCACATGAAAATTGAATGGAGTTGGACAACTGGCAGAGACTGTTGTTTGTCCCCTTCTTGTCTTTCAGTAGCTAAATCCTAACAGAAAGTTTTGCATTTGATTTGATAATTTTATTTTACCTTTGCCTTTCAATTTCTAACACCTGATTTTGTTTAAAATACAGGGTTAGGATGTCTGAATCAGCATGTGTAAAAGCAATAAAGTAATTGATATATTGTGCACAGTCCCAGTCATCAATTGGGAAATGAAATGTATTTATCAGATTGTTGGTTTGATTTGATGCCTGCTGACTAAAGGTTGGTTTTGTTTTGTTTTTTTTAAACTCCTTTCATGTCTCTTGACAGTTTGCTCTGACTTCACCTTTTTCATATCGGTTCAGATCTCCTGGGAGCTTGCCTACCCAGGAAGTTGTACTTCCTTTCCTTCTGACCAACACATGGCAAGCATTTTCCAAAAGTCGCTCCTCGTTTCGCTAACGTATTTGGCAGCTCTGACATCGCAAAGTTTCATATAATGCGTCTGTTAGATTTTTGGCTTTTCTCATCACAGAGAATTGCTTGTGTTCTTCTGCTTGTTTCATTAATCTTTATTAAGTAAAGATGTAAGCTGTCTTTAATTGAATGTTTTCTTTTGGCAATAGAACAAGTCAAAAGGTGTTTCTCATTAATTTGTTATTCAGCAGGGATAGCCATCTATCTGGATTGAATTTGTGACAACGTTTAGTCCCTATTTGTAGAAATGCCTATGTCGAACATATTTTTCTGTGTTTTGCTCGGAATATCCTATACAGACTGAGTTTATAATGTCATTTGTCATGTGGGAATTGAGCTACAGGGAATTGGTCTGTGTTGACAGCATGTCTCCGTGTTGGTTTTTCCTCTCCTTTTAGTACAATGTGTTTTATATTTGGTCTTACAAAGTTTTATCATGCTATCAAATCATGAAGAAGTGCAGAAATGATGGCTTTTGGTTTTCTCTAGCATGTGATGCAAATATTTTGGACAAAGGTCAAAATGAGAAATGCTGATCTTTCTTTTTATGACAGAAAATAATATTCAGACTTTCCTGTAGCAGTTAATTACAGGGCCATCGTTAGCTTGAAAGCAAATAGTAATGAAGAAATGAGGGTAGCAATTTCAGGTGTTTCACAGATTCGTTTATCTCCCTTCCAGTTCCTGTGCTTTTGGTAATTATTTTTAAATTTACTTTCTCTGTTGTTTTGTGGAAGGTACAAACTGTTTTTTTGACCCACTGTCTTAGGAAAAATGTGAAATTTTGTCAAATACAAATCAAATGCCACCACCATTTGAGAAATGAAGAAGCATTTTTGTTAACCTTTGTAAAAATCCCGAATGAATCTAAGATAACCTACATAAAAATATTTGTTTTAGGGTGATTGTCCTTGAAGTGATGATATTGCAACACATTGGTGTCTGTTTGTCCCAGATGCTTCCAGGCAGCTCCTAGCTGAGATGAATTGTTTTTATACGTGTTAGGAATCCTGTCATCGTATCATCAGTAACTCCTAAGCAAGCAAATGGGGTGTCCAAATGTGTGTTCAGTACACGTCTTGGAATAGCATAGGATCTACAGACACATGGAACTTTGTCTGGGACAAAGTTGTTTATTTGGTTTGCCTGCTTTTTAAAAAATTTATGAAGAATGTCTGCCGTGACTGTAGCTAAAAATCCCACTGTCATCTGGCAAAACTGAAATAAAGCTGTGTTGTAGCTGACATGGTATTATACAGCTAAACCTGCAAAGACACATTAGTCTGTTTTTCTAACAAAGTTCTTTTTGGAAACAGTTTTTGCTAGCATTTTTAAATTTAGTGTGACATTTTTGAGCATCTGGCATTTGGCAGCTTCACTACTAACACTTCAGTGCAGTCTAACAGCTTTAACTGTTATTACATTTTTCCTGATCTTCAGCCTGACCTTTCTCACTTCATAATATTTATTTCTGTCTCTCAGAACAGAATCATTTAGGGTAGATTCCAAAGCAAAGTATGTCTCTTTTATGTGATAAATATATTGACCATGTTAAAGTGGATAAACTAGCAGTAGTTTGTTATGACATGTTATTTTTTCACAAACTTTTGTCCCATATGATGCCTGCAAATATTACCATTTTTCCCGTGGTATGTTCCAAAGCTTGAGTGCCATCACATGGCGCTTGTACACAAAGCACAGAAGTGATTAGCTTCATTGTGTCAGTGGCGACTTCTTCGTTTCAGATTAATTGGCCCCCTTTCATCAGTAGGAATGTCACACCAGCCCTGGAGAAGTAGCTATTATTTATTTCCCGTTGAAGAGTGTCTTTATTTTACCAAGTCTCTCTGATCTAACTGGAAAAATCTGGGAGAAATAAATATTCTCAGTCCTTTCTTTTGTTAGGAATGATGAGGTATTAATAACAATGTCATTTAATTGGATAATAGCAGCAATCTCACTCTTTGTTCTAATTGGAATGGGTATATATTGCCAGGATTTACGGGAAATGTATTTGTTTCATTTTACCGAATGAATCTTCAATCAGATGTAATTAGTATCTTGCATAAAGTTACCCCTTTTGTGATGCCTCCAGCTAGTGATGAGGATTTTAGTGCTATTGTAATTTACTGTTTATCTTGATATGATTATCTTTCAGTTTTACTAGATAAGTATTTTTTAGGCATCTTGAGTCTTCTCTTGTTGCTTTGTATCAAAGATTTGGTCATCAAACCACTGGAGGCTTTTTCAGAATAACTATGAGCTGCGTTATTCCATATTAACTGCCTTATTTTATGAAATTTAATTGTCATATTCCCCCAAATATAAAAAAACAGAGGGACAGAAATACTTCTTTTTGGGTCATATTAAGCATGTCTTAATATTCATACATTGTATGTTATGCTGCAGACTAATAGAGAAGATGGAGATCTTAGTTAAGAATATTATCTCAAAATTTTCAGCTGCAAATTTGTCTTTAACCACTTGGAAAGTTCTGAAAAACAAGGGACACTAAATATACCCAGTAAGATCACTTTCTCCATTCTTGGAGAGGCTACGGGATTGCTGGTGGAGAGCTGGGAGGCTACGGGATTGCTGGTGGAGAGCTGGGAGGCTACGGGCTTGCTGGTGGAGAGCTGGGGGGCTCAGGGCTTGCAGGCGGAGGGCAGCTGGGAGGCTCCGGGATTGCTGGTGGAGAGCTGGGAGGCTACGGGATTGCTGGTGGAGAGCTGGGAGGCTACGGGATTGCTGGTGGAGAGCTGGGAGGCTACGGGATTGCTGGTGGAGAGCTGTGGCATTCACTTTGTAAATGCTGGCCCCAAAGGCGTGCATTTCCCTTAAGCTGATACAAGGTAGGAAGCGCAACTTGTTCTTTCATACCTGTCTCATACCCAGTTCATTTTTCTTGCTCAGAGAGGGGTAAAGACAATATAAGTACATGTTCTTATGTAGAAGGTGGACTTGGCTGCAGAGTCAGGACAGAAACAGGAAGATGTAAGTGTAAGTGACGATGCTGACTAAGCAAATAGTCCTTGAGTGGACAGCTAGAGTTTGTGTTTCTGGTGGCTTCAAATGCTTGCTGTGCAGCTTAAATAATGCTTTGACAATGACCGTTTTTAGGAGGCACTTGGAGATCTGAATGGGGGTTATTGTGTCTTATAACCAGTTTGATTGTGAAACTGATGTACATCTTGCAGTAGAGCGAAACAGCTTATACTGCAACAAATTTGAGATCTAGGTACGTGAGGATGTGGCAGGTATCAGAATAAATTGTGCCTTGTTAGTACAAGGGGTAGAACAAGGATTTTGGGAGTTGAATAGGGATTTAGTGAGGGTGCAACTTTTAGTTCTTTCTAGATTCCATTTTACACAAATCTAAAGCTTTACATGAGATTAGGCATCTATGTACCTCTCTTTCCAACTGAATGATTTAGAAAACTCTAGTTTTGTTTAAATGAAGTTTTAAATTCTTTTGTCTCTCCTCTGAAACATATTCTCCCAAATAAAAATAAATTCATATTTAAGGGATTTAAGGATCATATTAAGGATTTAAGGGATTAAAATAAATTCTCTGCTGGTAGAAGGAGGCTGTTTAAATATTGACTGTAGCCTGAGGAGGTAAACTCCACCAGAGGGCAGTTCAGAGCAAGAGTCTAATCGTTTGCCTTCTTTCATCTTCAGAGACCCATCACTGTAAGTCTATTCTTTCTGTATTCAACAGAGATTATCTTTTTAGCCTAAAGTATTTTCCATTGTATCTCAACTTGATAAGCCTCCAACTAAGTTATACTAAACAGCAACCTATATTTATAGGGTTCAGGGTGTGTAACTGCAAATCTAAGCTTTTGCATGCTGAATTGAAGTGTGAGAGAATGCAGAGTATTTGGATAAACATAAACTTTGAGTAGCATTTTTATGCATTTAAGAAGTTGTTTTATATATATATATATATATATACACAGAAAAACACATATATGTATATATATTACAGTTATGGTGAGATCTATGCACTAGACAGAAAATTTTCTGTGTTGAGCCTTTGATTTTTGTCTGGCTAAGGAGATCTTTCATTTTTAGAAATACCTGTTTGTCACTGAACTCTTACAGGTAGATGACTACCTCTTCTTCCAGGCATTTTATATGTCCATAGTTCCTAGGGCAAACCATTTCCAATGACAACAGATTTTGTCCCCACATTAGCTTTGTCAATTCAGAATTCGGATCAAAAGCAGAATTATGTATTTTTCTCTTTTTAATCTATTGTGACCTGTGTAAACTAATTGAAAACCCCTTAGAACCTCTAATTTTAACCAAAAAGCTATTATTTAATAACTTTTATTTTGAAACCAGGCTGTTATAATGTGTGAAAAGGACTTAAAAAATGGTATTTCTAAAATACCATTAGAAAAATGCGTGACTTGTAGCCTGTCACCTTTCCTGAATGTAGTGTTTGAGGGATGGGTGTTTGTCCTTACCAGAAGAGCATTGCAAAGCATTTTATAGTTGTTCTGTCTACATGCTAAATGCTTAATTTTCAGATGTTTTCTGTTTATGAAAACATTTGTGTGAGCAGATGTGTTGAGATGTCTTTTCTTTGTTAATAATTGAGGCCAGTACATTATTTCTCACTTACTTCAATATGCTTTTCACTATTCAATTAAAGTTGCTTTGAGTATTTTCTTTTTATTGAGCAAGATTTTGTTTTTGAAGTGGCCCCACACATTTAAATGGTTTTAATGCTACAGTTCATTCCAGTGAGATAATGGTATATGCCTAGTTAGAGCCCTTCAGAGCATTTTTGGGTGGATCCACTGTATTTTATTTGCTAGGCCTCTTATGTTTGAAAATGAAAACTGTTATTTTCTGTAATCTGAAGTGTGTAAATATGAAAGGAAATGTCACCAGTTGCCCTTTTAGGGGTCTCAGTCAGCTGTTGTCAGAGACATTATTTCAAATAAAACTGGGTAAACTGGTAGGTTTTTTTCTTCTCTCTTGTGATCAGTGAAGTCAATAAGATACGGATTTGACTGTAAGAAGAGCGTTGAATCCTTTCATCCAAAATGTTTGTTTTGAGGCTACATTGACAAAGTCAGTGTGCTGGCCCTCCTATCCTGATATTCTCCGTGACACTGGTGTAGAAGTTCAGTTCTCAGCTTTGCACAATGTGGATCTGATGTCTCTAGAAAAATATCAGGTAATTAAGATAGTTTGTGATATAATGGGGAAATCAGTCTGGCTAGTGGATGTTGTTTTGCTTGGTATCTTTTGCTAAATATTAATTGGAGTGCTTTATCATCAAAGTGCTTTAACTTCAGTTTGAGGTGATCGTTATTCTCTTGCACTGTACATCAGAAGTAATTTATGAGTTTTGTACATAACAGCATTTCTGCAAGTGGAGGAACTGGGGAAGATTACTGCAATGAATAATGATTTTTAATTGTGTGCTGTAATCAACAAAGTCAATGTTTAGACTGTCACATCTACCAAACAGGCTTCTTGTATATAAAGAAGATTATTCCAGGAGAATAATTAAAAGAGATTTAGGAAATTCAGGAAGTTTTATCTTGAAGTATCTGTTGATATATTTTTATTTTAATACTGTCCTGACAGCTAAGAGTAATACAGAAACATTGCCTTAGAAGTGCCAGCCAAACTAGGAATGTTGTCTGTGACAAATATTTCCTGTTTGCTCCTGTAATGAAGGGATTTCTCCTAGAGATATCTGGAAAGGGAAAAGAAAGCATAGGAATAGCTCTTGAATTTGCTACTTTGAGGAGGAGGGACTCTTAAATCTGATTCTTAAGGGCTCTGATGGTTTCTATTAGTTGTAATAATTTAAATCAAACGTTGCTGCTTCCCCATTGACTTTTCCACTCTGTGGTGGTGGTCACTGTTTCAATAAAAGAAAACCAGACTTAACTCTGACCACTTAAGGACGTTACATTGTACAGGCCCAGTACATTAACTGCCTCCAATGTCAGCCCTTAATTATTAGGCTGTGCTGTGATTGACAGGCAGCAATCCCTGGCAGGGGAATAGGATTAGTAGTCTGGATTTGTAACCTCTTCAGTTCATCCTGGAAGATCACCTCAACTGGAATATCTTGTGGTGGTGGTTGTTGGAAGAACATAACCGGGACAAGATACAACACAGGCAACATGGGCCCTGTTGGACAGCAGTTGGAGGTACCACAGAGCCTCTGAAATGACATCTGAATCCCACCTCAGTTGACCCAGCAAATTAAAAAAGGAATGCTCTCCAAAGTGAATGAAACATAGGAGGGCCAGGAATCTGTCTGGAACTAAGATCAACCTGCAGAGGATAAATCTGACCGTTTACTCTTAAAAATAAGCAGGAATAAATAAAATATAATAGCATTCATTGGTTGTACAATCTGGAAAACCTGTGAGCAAGAACTGATGAGAAATACTAGTTGGTTCCTTTTTGTACTAAAATAGTAGTATGTGTTTATTTTGTACTTAAGCTTGATTGAATTAATTGTTCTCTTTCTGTTTTAGGTTATGGTCAGACTGGTCCAATGGTTCAGAGAGGTGGATATGACTCCATTGCAGCTGCTGTTTCTGGTCTCATGCATATCACGGGGCACGAGGTATGGTGCTCAACTTATACATTTAACAGAGTCTTTGTGCTATATACTAAAACTGGATGCTGTGTGGAGCAAGTTGGCCTCTGTTAACATATCTATTATGCATGCCCTCCTGAGTCCAACAGGAGGTCTTATCTCTCAGAATCTCAGAAAATTATAGTGCTTACATCCTTCAGATACATGACTACAGGCTCGCAAAGCCAATGCCTGAGAAACAGAAGATGGAAGAAAAATGGTATCCTAAATCTCCAGTGACTAAACTGGCAATTTACTCTAACCTGTTAATGGCCAGCTGTAGTCTTTTCAAGAGCTGTAATAGATGCATTGTTGACACCTGGATGATGGGACTATACATATGTGTGGGATGTTTCACCCATACTTTGGTATTGATACTCTCTCTTTAAGAGAGGGAATTGTGAAGCCACCCAGATAACTCTGACAAACTGTATTTTCAACCATCTTGCCTGAAAATAAGCAGAGAGATGCCTTTAGTAGTTCTGGAAAAGCTTTATGTGCTGCTGTTCCCACTGATATCCAAGACCTTTGGTAGCTGCAGCGGTGCAGGAAGCATTAAAGCAGTAGTTTAGTATCTGGATTCCAGGGATACATAGGATGTGTGTCTTCACCTCAGAAAAACACTGATCATATAGGCATTTACTCAAGCTGTCTTGAATCACCTACACATGCAGGGAATGTGGTCTCCAAATCTCACTTCTCAAGTGAGGTAGTGTTACAAGTCTATTTTATGCATCATAAGCACTAGAGGGTCTTCTGTGGTGGAGCTCCTAATACGCTGGAAGCAGTAGTGCAGATCTTTAGAGTATGACACTTGCATGCCCTAGATAAACAAGGAGTTCACCAAGTTTCTGTACTTAGTGTTAGATATTCAGGTTTGAGTAGGTTCTTGAAAGCTAACCATGCATGATCTGGACATAACTCTACTGTAGGATTGCTATTGTGCCTATAGACTTGTTTTCTGCTGAGAACAATGGCAAACATCAGAACTCTTGTGCTTGTGGCAATTGTTGTTACCAGAGTCCGTCCTTCTAGAAAAAAAAAGTCAAGCATTGTTAGACAGAAGAAGCTGAAATATCTTCTGCCTAGTATCTTAAGACTGTCTGCCCATTGCTACCATGTTAATGAGATGTACTCGTAGGATTTCCCATCTCAGAACACGAGAAAACATGAAATTGAGTGCGGTCCTTACAGATGCTTCTCTTGAAATGTATAATGCACATATACACTAAGCAATAACTGAGCACAGTAACTAAATGTAAGTAATTTTTACATTCTGACCCCGGTGTCTGTAGAGTGAGGGTTAGTACGTCCAATACAAGGACAGACACTTCATGCATACCTCAAAATATACCAAACAAAATTAAATGGGAGTATAAACTGTTAAAAAGGGGCCATAGTTGTTAGTACCACACGAATAAAGGAAAGTATGTTGAAAAAAACCAGGACTCTTGTAAAGCTTTTCAGTGATATGTTAATGACAGAAAATACAAATGTTATACTAAATAATTGCATGTAAGTTTTATTATGAGAGTAATAGTCCTCGGTGGCCATTATGAAGATGGATTTTATGAGAAGATTGTGTTAAGATCTACACTGGAAATCCAGATGTTTGCATCACCTCACCAGGACTTGAGGCAATGTGATCATAGGAATCATTTAATCATTCTTCGCAACAGTTCTGTCTATTCACTGGGGGCTTTTAACAGTTCATTCCAACTTAGTCATTCTCTTGCATGATTAAAATAAACATGCTAAAACTTGCTTCTTATTTTTCTTTATTTGAAGTTGGTTATATATTATTTCATCAGTTTCTCGAAACTGTTTTCTGATGTACAGGAGGACAGTTTTGTTTCAAAGACTGAAGTGGTCAGTGTATCCAAAGAAGCAAATGTGCCTTTTGTTGTAGTGAAAATTTACTCAAATGGCTTTAAAATCATACTGGCTGCTTGTTTGAAAGCTACTTTAAAATAACAATGTATTAATAGTAAAATCTTCCATGTTCTACATTTATGTTCATGTGACTGGGTTGTGTTTAAAATTCCACAAATTCAAAACTAGCTCTGAAAAAAGTAGAAAACCTTGTTTCTGTCACCTTGTAGAAAAGTGTCCAAAGTAAAAAAGAAAAAAAGACATTTTAAAAAAGGGGGTTTTTATTAAACATATAATTATTTGTTGGAATTCATATACTAAAAGTAACATGATCTGAAACATGCCCTAGTAAACTAGAATATGATTTTTTTTTTTCTTAAATAAAATTGAAAATGCCAGTCTTGTGAACTGAAGGAAAAAAGAAGTTATAATTGGGTGATGTTGGGTTTGTATTGCATTGCAGTAGCTGTAGATAATCAGTATAACAGCATCACTGTAACAGTGCTCTGTGGAAACTTCCCTTCAGTAAACAAGCTGTTGAATGTGCTTGTAGGATGATCTTAGAGGTATCAGCTGATGCAGTAGACAAATTTATAATGAATTTTAGCAGCAGCAACAAAAACATCTACATACATCACTGAGGTTCTTAATTTTGAGATATGTTAATCCATATTTACAACTCCTCACAAAACATTTGAATAATAGAATACTAAAATTATGTCTGGTATCTGACATTTTTAAAGTGGATAGAGCTAATAGCAACATATAGTCCATTTTAGCTTAGAGAAATTTCATGTTGTGAATTTTAGTTTGTTCCAGCCATCTGGCTACTGATTTAATGGCTCAGACTGTTGCAAATCACCTAACTTCATTGGGTACTGAAGCCATACCTCCAGTCAATAAAGTCTTAATATTATGCCATGAATTCAATATATTACCAGCAGAGGATTTTGAGCAAAATTTAAACCTTAATTAAATCTGTCACATATATAACATTTATTTTCTTCAATACTTTATATTTGATGTAACACTGTAATTTTTGAGGCAGTAAAGAGATCACAGTGGAAGAGATGAATATTTCTGACTAAAATATGTGTATTTATCCAAGTTATCTTTTTATTAAGGAGATAAAGTTAGTGTAATACAAATGTGGAATGCACCAAACTTACACAATAACATCAGACTTGGCACAGAGTATAAACTTCTTGAAAGGGGAACAAGATCAGGTGCTTTATGCAGCTGATTTTTAAGCTCTGAGAGAAGATTCCTGCATAAAGAAATTCTGACTGACTTGCTTGTCTTTTTTTGCTAGGAAATAGTTGTTACTGAAATGACTTAATGCTGATTACTTTGAAATGCTTCTGAGCAAAGTTCTGAACCTTGGAACCAAGCTATAACTTGTGCAATGTTGCAAAGTTATGGGCATGAACAACTGCATTTGTGCTGGTGGTTTTTGCTGATTGTACAAAACCAAACAGGATACAGTAGAATTCTGTCTTTAAACCATGTTCTCATGTGCAGAAGCCTGCATGGAATTCAAGCTCTTGCACATGTACTTGATTGCCTCTGTATTAGAAGTGTGTGCCACCTGTGAAATTTGAATTTCTAGCCTGTTCATGAAAACTTACAGGCAAGAGTAAGGAATCTGTTTTGTGTAAATCTGTACCACAAACCCATTTTGAATGAAAGTAGTTGCTTCAGGCCACATTTGGATTTTCTTTACATAAATTAAAATATGCTAAAAGGACAAAGTTTACACTGATGACACTTTTATTGTCCTGGATGACATAATTTATAGATTTTTTTTTTCCCTGGTTAAACACCACATTCAAGTTTCATATTTGCTGAACAGAAAACTTTTACTTAATGTATTCAGATACATCAGTGCCAGATGAATATCCCTTTGATGAAAATTTCTATGACTCATTAACGCAATAATTTGAAATTAATTAAATAAAAACTAATTTGGATACAAATCCCCTTGCATCTCCAAGTGGATTACTACAACCAATTTTTGATGTTCAGGGTATTTTAAGGTGGGTGCATTCTTTGTTCCTGAAGAAACATTTTTGTTTTACTGAACATGAGACAGCAAGACATGATTGGGATCTACAATACCAGAAGGACCATTCTTCAGCTGAAAACCAAACAAACTGCGACAAAAGAGTAGACATGGTATATATAGCTCAGAGCTGCTGAAAAATAGAGCCCTTGCTGGTTCATATTAGCTTCAGCAGCTATTTCCCATCTGTAAAGACTACTGGACTTAGAATGTTTTTATTAAGCATGTCATTTCAGAACAATTTCCACTTTTAATGGATCATTTTTATATTACTATTGTAAATTTGGGAGGAGAAATTATGTCAAAGAGCAAAAAAAAAAACCAAACCAAAAAGAACCAAACCCAACTCAGGAAAGGAAACTTCCAATACGTGTTGTGGCTATCTTGGGGCCACAATGTGTTGACAAATTGTAAGGAATTTAGCCAACGGCAAAAATTAGGAAGAAAAGTGTAAACTGATGGTAAAATTAAGCAATAGCAAAGCCCAGTGATGGAAGAAAAGGTCTGTGGAGTGAATTTCATCTTTCTCATGACCAAAGGGCATGTCTTGGTGCTGCCCCTAATTAGAGTTCAACGCAGCCCTTAAGCCTTTGTTTGCTTAAAGCACTTTCTCCCTGACCAGGCCTACATTTTGTCCTTCTACCAGAACAGTGGTGTCCCTTTTGGCTGGCAGGGGTCGTGGTGGTGGTGATTATTAGTTTTAAAATAACTTGCTCTGGTATAATGTTTAGCTTACACAAAAGTACTGTTCTGCTGTCAGAAGCTCCAACTAAAGGGAGGTATTTCTGTGTGTGTGGAGCTTTATCTTTCACATAAAGCAGCTTCATCTCCCTTGTTCTGCAGGACAGAAGTGAAAACCTGAATGAATGCATCTCACAGTACTGACATCTCTGCATCTTGTCACAGAAAGGCTGGTTTATGGCACAGGTGGACATTAGAAGCTGATTAAAGGGTGAAAAATGTCAGGTAGTCATGGATCTTGGTAGAAGGACCAAAGAAGAGTAGAAATTGTGTGGGCTGCTGCAGAATTATAGGTCGTGGAGTGTTAGGATGAAGTAAAGCCAACGTGTAAGAAATTACATAGGAGCATAGTGCTAGTATTTTGTAGGACTGTTCTGTAAGGGGAAACTAAAAATATTTGTAGAAATAAAGGTGAACTTTTTACTGAGGCAAAGGAAGTGTTTGCTTTAAAACATTTAGGTAGTTTAGTACTTGGTGAGGAAAGTGCTAGGATCAAGGCTTGAGAAGACAAATTCATATGTAACTGTCTATTAAAATAGTCCTGATTTTTGTATTTTCAAAGTGCAGTTTTCTCCATCAAGGGTGAAATTAATGACACTTTGAAAACAGTGGGAAGTGTTTTCAAACTAAGAACATTGCTGCACATCTGCTTGCAAAATCTTAAGTCTTTTTGATTTCTTCTCATCCCAGTGTCTTGGCTGTAATGAAGAAAGAAGAATTGAACAAACTGAGAACTTGCAGCAGATAATATTTTTTATAGGGGGAGAATATTTTTTTGTGGTTTTTTTATGTGTATTTCTCAATGATAGCTCTGAGAAGCAAAAACCTTCTCATGTTCTAATTAGTTTTCTTATTAGGCCTACAGATATAAAAATGAAGAACTTCCTTTCCTGTTTTCCCCCAGAGTTGAGTACAAGGAGAGTGGTAAATGGATGGAACCTTTGACTTGTGCTTTCTATAGGGAAGCTGAAGTAGCTTAGTGTAGAGTGTGGAGAAGGAAGAAGAGAGTCTTCAGAAAAGGCATACTTCCTAAAGCAGTGTTCACCTTAAGAATGTGTACTTTATATATCATCCCTGATATCTAGGCTATAGTCACAGACTAATCCTTACAGGCTTTTTAGAAATTTTGTTGTATTTGATACAGATTTTATAATTTTAGTCACTTTTATGCTATAAATAAAATAGCAGCCTTTTCTATCTTACATAGCAAATATTCTACTACAGTCTTTTATCCCAGGATTGATCTTCTAATGCAATTAATAATGCAATATGATGTTATTTTTCTTAAAATAATTTTTGACTTGTATATGACTTGATATCAGACTTACTCACATCCTGTTGGAGTGCAAAAGAAAAAAACAATATGGTGAAGATAAGTTAAATTTTTTTATATGAAGCCAAAACACTTTTTAAATAATGATCAATAAACATAACTTTCTTGCAATCTTAAATTATGATTACACTTATCAGTTTAGACATGACTAATTAAAGTAATTCTGTAAATTCAGTTTTATTGAATTTATGCTAGATTAGTTTAAAGGCATTTATGGGAACTTTTACAAACAGTTATTATTTATCATTTAAACTGATTTTAAGTTGGCTTATGATAGGCTTACTGAGGTGCTGGAACTCTGCAACAGTCCTGTTAGCTCTGCGCTGCTATTTGTGGACTGTACTTTGGGGCAAGCAATTGCTGTCAGAATCTGAGCATCCAACCTCAACCTTTTCAGAGTAGGAAATGGGAGAATATCTCAGAAGAAGCACTTTTGAGCTCCTGTGGTAAAAGCCTATCTTGGCTGAAATGAGAATTTCATTGTCATTGTGCCATTAATTACGAGAGGCTGTATTTTGTCCTAGTGATTAGGGAAGTTCTGAAATACATGATGTAAAATAAAGATTTTTCCCTTGATGCCAGAAAAAGGGATGAGACATGGAAAAGGATATTTGAATCAACACCTTTCGAGTGATTATTGGTTAGAAGGCAAAGAATTTGCATGTATTTACATATGTGAACAAAACAAAGTTGTGTTTGCTTTCCTACTAGAAGCCTGGTATGTGTATGCTGGAAAATACAAAACTGAGATTTGGCTGGGAGAAGGCCAGAAGAGGAGGGAGAAAGAGCGAGAGGAGCAAAGCAGCATGGTTCTGCCTTTCAAACAAACACGCACCTGGGTCAGCATGCTGTGGAAATCCTTCGGACCTTTGGCTTCTAGGCATAATGAAATTCGGTTTTGACTGGATTCTCTTGTCTCTAACAGTGTCTCTTGTTGCATTGATGAGCTGAAGCATTACGTTATTAGGGCAAAAAGTAGCATCACAATTCACTCACAATTTGCAGTCTGCAGCATCGTGAAGTTAGTGTTGTGCAGATACTGAAAGAATATCTGTTTTTCAGAAGTAGATTTTATACTTCACTCAAAGATGATCTTATTTCTTGCGGTTTGCAATGCAGAAACATCAAAACTTTTTCAGATGTGTCTTGTATAGAATGTACTATAACAAAAAGTAATGTTTTGCTGCTTCTTGTTTTGTCTTTCTTTTGTTTTTGTTTTGTCTTGTTTTGTTTTGAGGTGTTTTCTTCTTTTTCTTTAGGATGGTGATCCAGTTAGACCAGGAGTGGCCATGACAGATCTTGCTACTGGGTTGTATACATATGGAGCAATTATGGCTGGTTTACTTCAGAGGTATAAGACGGGGAAAGGACTGCACATTGACTGCAATCTCCTGTCATCTCAGGTAGGAGTTTTAAGAAAATTGCTTTTAGTTGTGTAGATGCTTGAACCTAAGAATACCATTTTGACATAAATTAGTGCAAATTAGTTAGTACAACTAATGACAACAATAATATAGTGTTAGTGATGGTTTGTTTATTCTGCCACTCTGGTAGTGACCATTTTATGACATGGTTATAGTTACTACTGTGTTACATTTGGTTTTCACTTTTTATAAAGGACCTCCATGTTCTTGAAAACATGGGCTAGTCAAGGTTTATAATGTCCCTAAGATTGTAAGTTAACACTTGCAGTAGATAATTTGAGATACACAAGCATAAATGGTCAAACCACTGTTGGAAGGGAGGCCTTGGCATTGGGTAATTTTATTCCCAGAGTGACTGAATGACTTGTGAAAAATCACCCAGGGTAATTAAGTATCACCCAAATGTCAAAGTAAAGTAATCCAGGAGGTCTGCCTTTTGCCTCTGGGAATTAAAGAATAAAGTAAGCTTGAAGATGTGGCATTTTCTCTAGGCATGTTAAAGAGGAGTCTCATCAAAATGGTAAAGACAAAGATGTTTTGATCATGAAAGTTATACTATATACCACAAGTAGTGAGAACTTTAAATTGTCTTTGGAACACTCCAGCACCATTGGTGCAATAATTTATAATTCACAAAAAGAAATTGATGTTGGTAAGAGCTGCATGTGACCGAACGATACATTGTCTTGCTGATGTAGATACCTGCTGGTAGCAACTGGGTATGTGGTGCATAGGAATTTTGGTGTACATCTTAAAACATACATCAAAACTGTATGCAGTACTAATCAAAGCTACCCCAGTGCTCTGTTATTTTCATCTTTTTTCAACGGTATTTTTCTTCACGTTACGCCTGTGAGTACATTTGAGAGATGATAAAGTGCCCCTTCTGCAAAATGTTGGCCCCGGTGTGATTGAGAAGTTGGACAAGATGACCTCCAAAGGTTCCTTCCCATCTATATCATTGTGTGATAATAATGATTGAGACTAATGATCAAGGTCACTCTTGTTTTAATATCTACTGCATTTGTTTAAATACCAACTGAAATCAGCTCAGGAAAGGAGGGGAAGCTCTTGCTTAAATCAGCAAAGAATTTTTCATTGGTTTCTGAAATGTTTGTAAGGAATGAACTCTTCATCATACTTAAGTATATTTGTAAATATATTTGTGTCTATATTTGAAAAATATAATAAGTAGTTTAGAAAAATATTTTAAATATATGTTAAACTTTATTAACTATTTTGTATATATATGGAAGGTGTTTTTTTGTTGAAGATATCATAGTGTTTTATATTATGGCAGCTTCTCCTTCATCTTTTTCATTTCTAATTTTATAAAAGGACTTCCAGTGATTTCTATTAATGTCCACAGTAATTCTGTTATTTTTTGATTCCTTGTTCCACTTTTTTTTTAATGGAGCCTTCTTGATTGTTGTTTGGTATTTTATCAAATGTTGAAGGTAAGAAGAGTTGAAGTTAGGTGTTGCTGTAACTCTCTTATTTCACCTTACTTTGTCACCTCATTTTTCTTTAGAATCCTTTTCCTTGATTAGGAGAGATTCGGCTATGCACTGAAGTGTTCTCATATTGCAGAATTTCCATCTCAAGTTCCACACCATCATCCTTTAGGCCCCTCACTGGCATACACAAGAAAGGGAATGAAGACTTGGGGAGATGTTAGTGAACAAAGCATCATATGTGGTGTTTGACTTCTACACGCCTAGCTGAAGAACTACTAAATGATGAAGGGACACTGTAGTCGTTTTTTTTTAAACATTTACCCATTCCATGCTTATTATCAAATGATAGTTCTCTAAAAGTTATTAAGAAGTAATTCCACACCTGCACACTCTTACTGCAGAGTAAGTATTTTTATTTATTTCAGTGTTGAGTAGATGAAACTGAAAGAAGTTGTTATTTTGGAATAGAGTATGGGTATAAGCTGTTATTTAGTAAAGGGCTATTTTGGCTTAGATAACCCTATTACTTCAGTCCAAATTAACTTTTGGATGTTGACCCAAGACTTTAATGAGAACATTTATTAAATTTAAAAAAATATTTATGGATCAGGTACTGGGAGACCAAAAGTAAACCCGTGTGATCAGTTGCATTAAAGAAGTGTTAGAATAAACGAAGAAAAACGTAACTGACAGCTGAGTCTCTCTGAGAACATCTAGTTTTCCTGGTTCATTTTCTTTCTTTTTGCAAAGCTAAAGTAGCTTTACAAAAAGCTAACTTGTTACTTGTAAGTCTTTAAGGATGAGTGTGCTAGTAAAGAGCAGCACAAATCTAAAATTTAATGTAAAAAAAAAATAAAATTGCTCTTACTGTACTTCTCATGGTAATGGTTTGTTTTTTGGTTTTTATTTTTGTTTTTTTTTAAAAAAAGAAAGTTAGGTAATTACTGTGATACGATCAGGTTCTTGAAAGATCCATGCTTTCAAGGGGATTATGTTTTTACATACCAAGCTGAGATACCTAAAGCGAGCTCTTCCTCGTGTGATGAATGTTTAAAAAGAAGGGCCTTTTGAAGTCTCTCACGGATGCTGCCAAAACAATAAGGAACCTACAGTTATAGACTTCCAGTTTGTTAGGTTCTCGTTGCAGTTGATTAATGGTGGGATCTAGAGGTCAAACAGATGCATTGTTATAACTGTTCCTTCAGTGTGAGTTTCACTGGAATGTAGCAATTTTTAATGAGAAAAAAGGATTCTTTTTTTTTCCTGTGTCTAAAACAAAATCACTACTGAACCGTCCTCCTATTAATGCTGTTACAACACCAGAGACCTGCAGGAAACTTTTGACTTCTGTCATTATTTCATGCACTGAGCTCATATAGCAGCGTGCTTGCACCTTTTGTCCATCCCTTCATCTGAACTGAGAATCGTGAAGCTGGCCTATACACGTCTTCATTAGGCAGTGTTGATCACTTTGACTATGTCAGAAATAAAGAAAAAAAAAATAAATCCCAGGGGTTAAAGCCCTTAAATTATTAGAAATCCCTGAAAACAGCTTTATTTATTTTATAGCAAAACCCCTAGCCTGTTCCTGTCTATCAGTGTCTCTGCTATCACTTTTCTCTATGCCTCACAGAAATGCATGAGGATTTTGTAATTATTTTATTTATTTTTTTTTTCAGAGGAGGGGAGGGCTGGAGGATGCTTTTGATATTAATTTCCTGCACAGATATGCTAATGACAGAGAGTATTGATCTGAATTCAATGAAAATGATCTTGAGACTTTTAAAAGAAGTACTCCACTGACTGGTAAATTTGTTTAGTATTTAACTGGTCTGTCATTTGGTAGAACCAAATTATAAGTGAAATCCTGTTCTCTAAAGAAATGTTCTTTTTAGAATATCTTAAAAAGACATCTTTCTTTCAAATCCTGTATATTAAACATTTTTGCCCTACGGCTTTATCCATCTTATTACTACCAAAGAGGATTTCTTTCCCCCCCCACCCCCCAGCAAAATCAAATTCTAGGATTTTTTTGACAAGAGCGCTACGGTGACCGCTAGGATGTGGTTTTGCAGCACTAACTTTCTATATCTCTCATCTATAAACTTTTAACCTATGTCATACAATTCCTTTGAAATTTTTGACTTTTAGATGATTTACAGTTGTCAGCTCCAGACCTTTCAGCATCTAAATAGTGTCCCTTAGATGATGCTAGTAAATAAGAAGGAAGTGGGTTTTGGATTTGGTTCCAATTATGCAATTGTGCCTTTTCTTCTGTTGTGGCTTAAAAAAAAATCTCTTGGAAGTTTTAATATCCTTCCTGTATTTAATTACAACCAGGCTCCAACAAATACTGTAATAAGTTGGTTTCTCTTGGATTGAAAATCTGCAAGAAGTATTTTACATTTAACATTTCTGCAATTTTGGAGTGTATTTTTTTTTTTTCCCCAGATTCCACAGACAGGATAATGTGATTAATGTTGTTTGTATTATATGATTGTTCATCAGACACTTCTCTGCTTCTGATTATTGTATTTAAGTTTGTATTTGCCATAGCAGACTCCTAATCTGCTCAATTTTGAAGTGACTCTATAAAAATCTTGCAAACTGGTATGAATTATTTTCTGTATTCCATCTTGGTGCTTTAGTTCGGCAGTTACTTTACTGAGATGATGGTGAGGTTTAGAAACTATTATTTTTTGTTTCTGCATCATTTTTCCCAAGATGATTGTGTTTAAGGCTTATGTATTTAAGGTGCTTTTGCTCTCTCTTCAGGGCTTTCATGAGATGTGTTTGACAAATTATTGAGCATAGGTAAAACTGCTAACAGTTACATACTGCCTGTAGGATATATATGACATCACAGGATCCCTGAGTAGTAAGTTGTATGAGAAATAGTGATCTTGGGACTCAAATACTGTTCAGGTGTCTTGACTGTATCTTGTTGCTTCTCCGCTTGGTAACTGAGAGTTGTGAGCTGACTGAATACAGAAAGAAAATCTGCTTTTTTAGAGGTCATTGCTGCTGGTGATTTTGGAGGCCAACTAGGAGAACTCTTACACTGTTGTCTTGTTTTGGGTATGGTTTGAATAAGTGGTTATTTTTTACAAGTTTATAAAGCATCATCTTTGCAAAACATTGTATTCCTCATCTCCATCACGATAAAATAATTGTATATGCTCTGTATGGAGACGTTGTCTTTTTCACTGCACAGCTCTGATAGGAAAAGATAATAAAATTGTAATGAATGTGAACATTTATTGAACTATATACTGTGCGTTAAACACTTTTCTTGGCTGCTATTCTTGATAATTTCTATTGAGGACATCAGTATAACTAAGAACAGATCTTATCCCTTGGGGTATTAAGTAGCTAGAATTTTATTGAATAGACCAGAAGACCTTATTTACATGACAGTAACTCAATTTAATACTGGCCTCTGTGGAACGTGTGTTGTGATTTCTAATGATTAGTTATGCAAAAAGCCATTGGTAGATCATACTCTAACTGGATCTTGGATTTATTTAGTGGCTTTATTCTGTAAACAGAATACATACTCAGATTGCAAGGGAATTTCTTCTTTAGCTGCTATCTCACAGTAAATTCTGTGCCTTTTTGTCCTGCTACTATTGTTCTTGTGCTAAGGAAACGAAGCCTGAATCTGTTGTAGCTTCTTTTTCTTGTATTGAGCTACCTCTTTCATCAATTAGAGAAAGACTAGAAAGGAGATAGAAAAAAAAAAAATATATATACCCTTTTAATATGCAGAAAAAATAAAATGGCTATCTGGAGTGGATAGGAGAGAGGGTTTGAAGACAAAGAAAGACATTTCTTTTAATGACTTTATTATTTAGATGACTTTTGAATAAGGGTATAATTCTGGAAATGGAATCAAGATGTTTTGTGTAGTTTATTACCAGCAGATCATATTTCGAGATCATGCTAAGTATTAGGAGAAGAAGGATAATGTGGGTAGTTCAAAAGAAATGGGAATGACTTAAGCAACTAGTAGCAGAATAAGCACTTTTAGTGTACCCCAAAAGCTCACCCGTCCCTCTAAACTCATGGAAACCCTTCAGAAGTCATTCTGTAAATTGGTCAAATTTGGATAGTGCTTTTTAACACCTTAGACACTATTTATTTATGTAAATAGCAAGGAAAAGGGCTGTAACTTGAGGGAAGAGGTTTCAATTTTATGTCCTGGAAAATTTTAAGTTAGCAAAACAACCGATTTCTATGTGCTGTTGAACCTCTGGAAATCTAATAAACCTTAACAAGCGTGTCATTTTTGGATATGCTGATGGAAGGCTAGCTAAGGTTTTAATACTGCTTGGTTTGATTGCCTCAGATAGCTCTGATCCAAATTTCTTTGTAGATTATAATTTATCAAAAAGGTGAAGTAAAGGATGATGCTAAAACAAATTTGGACTAACAACTTTGGTCTGATGGAATTCTGCTGCCATGAGTCTGTGTTTCTCCATGTTTGTATTATTCAACACTGTTTTGTTTCTGGCTCATCAGTTAAGTTGGAAACTCTTTCAAGGTGATTAGACCAGATGTCATAATTCATTAGTTGTGTATTATATTATAGGGAAAACTTTTTTTTTTTTTTAAAAAAAAAAGTGTTCAGATTCTGGTTTAGGACTTAAAACCAGGTATCCATTGTGCTCTATCTAAAAGTCAGAGTTCAGTTGTTTGTAAAAATGCTTTGCCTTCTCTGGAATAAATATTTGTAGTACTAGATTTCTCTGATTAATTAAAAAAAAATTAAGTTATTGAAGTTATTTTCATTCAAGCTTATTATGTAATGTAACATTTTGGTTTTTTTGCAGTACTCTTGAAATATTTTTGTAGATCGATTAAGGAAAACTTTCCTTCTTCAGAGAATCATTTACCAATTTGTTGTCACTATTGAAAATCTGCTGTCAGGCAGAAGTGCTGTGTTTTGACTCCAGACTCATTGGTAATATTAACCTATTTATTTCTCAAATCAAATAGAACTTTGGCCCGTGTTTCTCTGACTTGTGTGCTATTTAGCAGCTCAGTAGATGAACCACATCTGCATTGCGGACAGCATTACAGTGCTCACAAAAGCATTGTGGATGACTGAGTGGTGGGCGTTCATGAACACTGCAGAGGCACAGAAATACAATCCTGGGCGTTGTAAAACATCCTATTTCAAACATTTCACTCAACTGCATGGCTTTGCTTCTTGTGTCATCCCTGTAGTGCCTTAGCACGTAAGTACTTCATGGGCAGCATCCAGAGATCTTGCCGTCTTACAGCTAATGCCAGTGTTGTTCTGCTGAGATTACACTGTTACGACCAGAGGAGATTTGGCTGTGATAATAGGGATGGAATATTTGCACATTTCTCACCCAGCCAAATAGACATGGCTTGTTCCTGTACGTGCCTCCCCGTGTATCAAATGAAACATCTAAAAAAAATCTACCTGCTTGCGCTGCTGCAGCACAAGCTGTTGAAATGACTATTATTTTTGTGGAGTGACAATTCTCCACAGATAAGATGAAAATGATATTATCAGGAGCAGATAAACACACTTAAGATTCTTTTTTTTTTTTTTCTGTGCAAATATTAATGCAGAGACAAAAAGATGAGTGCTGTCAATGGTTAGGTGTACATGTATTTTCTTCGTAAATGGCACTGCTTCTAATTATAAGATCAAAAGTGCCTTAATACAGCTTCTTTTGGCTGTTGGTAGCTTTCCATGGAAAAGCATCCTTATTACTGATTAAATCAAAGAATAGAATACTTCACAAAGTGTGTGTAGCATCCAAATTGGAGCCTCTGGATACTACCCTATTATAAATAACAAGAAAAATTGCTATAGTTACTCTGCTGCCTGTCCTCACAGGTAATTAATTTTTATGTGAGCAGATGATGCTTGTCTGGATTTTATTTGTATGTTTTGCTCTTTTCACTCCCAGCTGTCAAATATAGCTTCTGGTTTTAAACTCAAATTGCTCTGTGTTTTGCAAGTGTGCTTGCAGTTCTTCGCGTGAAGAGAAGCCGCTCTGAGAACTTGATCTGTGCTGTTTTCTGAGCAATCAATGAAATACCAGCAGACATCATTACACAGAATTAAAAACTGAATAAGTTGCAATTCATATTAAATGCATAGGTTCTTGTTGGGAAAGGCTATAATTAAAGAATAAAAGAAGAAAATGTGTGATAGCATTTAAAAAATTGTATAAAATGTAGCGGAAGAAACTTCTTGTAAGTTGAATTTTGCCTGAACTTAGTAAAGCTGTGTGAAAACACAGAGCGTATGCATTTAATATTTCAATGGAGATATATTCTTCCTTTAAAGAAGATGGAGACGTGAGGAAACAATTGTAGAAGTGTCATTTATAGTTAAGGTTGTCTGATATGTGTCTTATCAGCGTCTGATTTTAGTTTTTATAACTTTACCGCAGTTTTAACTATTTTGGCTGAATTTTCCATGTCATGGAATTGCCAAAGAGTGGTTTGTTTTCAAAGTTACTATTAAAATGATTCATCTGTTTCCAGGAACAAGTTATGGGAAAATACGTTGATGGGCTTTTTTAAAAAAAAAACAAACCAAAACCATTTTGAATTTTATCTCCTCCTGAGAAAGTCAGTGTCTTCATTCTTTGGAGTGGAAACTTGAAATGTGGCAGATGAATCACCCCTGTTTCAGGGAAGTGCCTTGTGAAAGGAACTCAGGGCAGCAGAAGGTGCGATGTGTACGACATATGATGTGGATAAAGGGCTGGTAGGGACTCTCCAGGAGGTTAGTGGAGTGTTGGGGCTGGGTATTCCTCAACAAGTTAAAAGTAAATACTCAGTAAGTACTTCTGATTAAATAAGTCGGAAGTTTGACAGAAAAATAGTATAGGACCGTATGATTAAGGTTTGTATATAAATGCACCAAGATCTTGCACAGAGTGTGCAGACTAATTTGGAGTTCTTGTGGTTTTCTTTACCTGAATATTCTCTTTAACAGACTTTAAGTGACAGATTCCTTAGAGCTGTTCCTGTGTTATTACGAAGCTGAAACAGGAATTTTTCAGTGGTTGAAGTAATAAGGTTTTTTACACTTTCAGAAAAAGCTTCTTAGTATTTTATTTTAACCAAGAAAATGTAATTTATTATTAATTTTAAATGTTAGTTTCTTCAACCAGAGCTCATTTAAAGTAAATCTTGTTTTTTGTTCTGGTCTTTTATAAGCTCTAAATAGCTCATTAAAAAAATCACTTGTAGATCAGTTCTTTTTGTTGTTGTTGCATTTTACTGAACTCAGCAGTTCTTTGCTACATAAATCCTTTGTGTTTTTGCAGATGCCTCAGTTTACATTTATGAAGTCTAAACTTTTTTTCTTTTTAAAGCAAAAGTTGTCTTCAGCCATCATTTCCACACTAAAAAAAGTATCTACACAATTATGCACTTTAAAGTCTGTTTTGCTTTCTTTAGCTTTCTTCCCCTCTGAGAATCCACGTTC
The DNA here is from genome assembly GCF_000700745.2 of Antrostomus carolinensis. Lineage (NCBI taxonomy): Eukaryota > Metazoa > Chordata > Aves > Caprimulgiformes > Caprimulgidae > Antrostomus > Antrostomus carolinensis. The sequence goes on along the minus strand of NW_010296337.1, from coordinate 16,164 downwards.
AAGGTAGGGTTTTGAAACACATTACCTTTGTTTTTCTCATTGCATGTATTTTTATTGTTCCTAATTTTTGTTAAGCACCTCCTAGCACATCATTTCTGTGGCTGTGATTTGCTGTGTGCTGTTTGATCAACTCGAATCAGCGAGTCCCACAAGCTGCGTGTGATTACTGGCACAGAGTTGGATACCCTGCTTCACTGTCTGGTTGGCTCTAAAACAGGACCTAATATGAGACCTGTTCTAAAATTGTAGTTATTTGTCATGAAGGAATTGGTTTTATCTTTACAAGGTTGTATTTGTGGCTGGGATGATACCATTTGCTGATGCTTCAAAGCCAGGAGTTTTCTTCTGTGGAGTGAATTCGTGATCACTTCCTGGAGGTTCACAATAAAAGAAATCGGCATCACTGGGAAGAAAACACTTTTCAGCCAGAGCACGGTGTTCATAACGTGACCACAGACATTTCCTAAAGGGAGTGTAGGCTCTAACAGTGAGCCTTAGCCTACGTGAGAGTAGTCTTGCTTTTTTAGTTAACTTTTGCAGACCTCTTCAAAGTCATTCATGGAATTTGCTGGTCTGCAAAGCACTGGTTGAAAGCAGCTACAGTACTAGTGGCTCTTGAAAGGGAGGGGAAAAACTATGTGGAGAAGGATTATGGAGTAACAGTTGTGAATTCAGGAGAAGGCCAGACCTGCTGCCTTGCACAGATGAATTAGTAAAATCTGGCTCCTTTGTGGGCAGCAGCTCTGCTGTGTACTTGCAGGTGGGGCTGTCTGCCCAGCCTATGGGTGTAGGGCACTCTTGAGTTGATTTTTGGCTCCTGCAGAGCTCTCAACTCCAGGCTGGATGGGAGGCCCTTACGTGCCCAGATCTACGGTGATGTTCATTGACAGCTCCTGGGAAGGCTGTGGCTTCCTGCCCGGCCTCTGTGGAACGGGCTAGCTTGAATTGTGGCAGCTTGCTTTCTTTCCTCTGCAGGGTTGTGGTTCCTCCTGTCCAGTTCATTCTTGCAGGAGTTTGAAACGCAGTTGCCTGCCTAAGAACTGGTAGAACAGCACCATTCACTGTGGCACGGTGCCACGTCTTAAACCAGTTGGATCAATGGTTTAGGATATAATAGAAAACACGCGTGCACTGTCTGTGGCAGCAGTGAGGTGATTGCAGACTAGTGAGAATTTATTTCTGCTCTCATTAAACCTTGTGGCTAAACATAATTAGACTTCAACTTGGAAGAGTGGAGTTTTCTTCTAAATGGAGTGGGGTTTTCTTGGTAGAGATGGAAGTTTTTGGTTTTGACGGGTTTTTTAATGAAAAAAACACTCGAGAAGCAAGAGCCGAGAGTCACCCCACCCCATGTGCACGTCCGTGGAAGCAGCTTCAATATAAATAGAGAAATGAGAAGGGCGATGGGGGGGTAACTTCAAAAGCAAAATTAATCAAACTTGAATGCTGATGCATTAGTGTCAAACTATTTATTTGCAATATGGAAAGGAGAAACCATATAAAACAGTAAAATCAGTCATTAGGTAAAATCAGCACAGGATCAGTGATTTTAAGAGCTTTGTTAGTGTACTCCAAATGAGGATTGTGGTCTTATGCTCAAATTTTTCTCATGTAAAGATCTTTTTTTCCATGTCACCAGAAGTATGAAAAAGGTGTAAGTGGAAGATTATTGGCCTGTGCACAACAAAAGGCTCTGAAATTTTCCAGCATGACTTTTCCTACAAAGTTATAAGTTAATATTTGGGTTACTAGTTCAGTAGTACAGTGTGAAATAAGTTATCTGTGCTGCTGTAAAACACATGTATCTCCAAGTTCCTGAAAGACAGTCTACATGCCTACTCTTAGAAAAAGTAAACAAAGAATGGGGAAAAAAAATAAATTAACGTGACTGAGAGTCAAAGCCTTGTTAAGATACGTGGCAGGAAAGCAGACATAAAATTGGAGGGAGAAGAAAGTAAAGAATATAATTAAAATGTTATTTTCTCCTCTTTCCAGTTACCTGTCATCTTTTGTTATTCATATACTTGTTGAACTTCCACAGAAATGATTGATTGACTCAGCGAACTCATTGTAATAAATTATGTTTGATGTGCTGTCTTGCAAAAAAATCTTTTGAAATTCTGTCTCTTTTCTTTGTCTACTCACCTTGTGGCTTTTAATATCTTGTTTCCCATCTGTCTGATTCCATCATAAGCTGAGCATAACTTTACAGACATTAATGCAGCTCTCTTTTTGTTCTGGTTTAAGTAAGTATGTAACACAGAAATGTGATTTGGCCATCAACAGTAATATCAGAAAGGAATGTTGAAATGTGTGTTCTCTTTATTGATGTGAAATAAAGAAACACTTATCTGTAGATATTTGATAATACATATTTACAGTGCATAGATCTGTCTCTGCAAGCAAATGAATAGAGAGGTGTCTGTATCACTGTATTACATCTGCTTTAATGTTACAAGTCCAAAGGTTACTTTTAAGGATTAGTTCTTAATTAAAGGAGAAAAGAAATGAATCTATAAGGTTTCAGGAAAGCACTTCTAAATATGGATTTAAAAATACTTAACTGAATATGTAATACAGATTTACCCAAACTTCATTTTGAGAGATTGATTTTATTATAGATATTCCTACTGCAAGAAGTGTCTCTGGCAGTGAGGTCCTAACTGGGTCTTGAATTACAGGGGAATTTGGAGAAATGGACTTATTTTGTTAAAAACATTTTTTCTAGGTGGGATAATGTCTGTAGAAATGTTCAGTTGGGATGTCTTTTTTATGCTTATAGTTCGGCAGTTTGCTTAGCAACCATAAGGTATAGGTAGATAAATTCTTTGTGTTCTTTATTAAGGACAGAAAATGTATATGCTGAAAGATTTTTTTGGATATTGCCTTTTTAGTGAGAGTAAATCTTTGGAGAGACCAGAGAGAATGAGCTGAGCCAGGAAAAGAGGAAAGGCAAAAGCATAGTAGTCCTGGGACTGTCTAGAACAGTTTCATGGGACAGTAGAAATAGAATAATCTTTTTAAGTCTGCTGAATTCATCAGAGAGTTATTATGAAAGGGGCAAGAGGCCACAGAATTCACTCAGCTAAGTGTGTTTATACATAAAAGACAGAGCACTGAGGTACTTGCTGTGATGTGTTCAATATAAGTTTATTTGGGTGATGATGATACTACTACTACCAATTCATTTTTTTTTCTGGCAGATTTTATGACCAAGGTACCCAACTTGGAGAAGGAAGTCAAAGGAAACCAAAAGCCTATTTCCTTCATGATTTATTAAAAACCAATAATAAGCAAACCAGTTTCAGCAGGTTACGTAGGTGCATGCATTCAAGCAAGTGGTTGGCACCTTGACTGAAATGGAATTATTTTTCAGACTAAGTATCACGTTGACCTGAGGCCTTGATATAGTCTAAGCAACCTGTAGTTCCAAAATTGCTGTCTTTACTAAGCTTCTGACTTTCCCGGCATTTGCTGTCTATTGCTACTGAAACAAGTCTTTGAGAAGAAGCTTTAGTGGCACAATTCCAATATCTAGCAAGTCTTATGTTTTAATATATTTTTTTTCCTATTGTATTGTGAACAAGTGCTTTAGAGAAATCTAGGCGTGTATGTTTTCCACCATTGAAAGAGTTATATTCCTCTCATGAAGAAAGCCAGGATATTAGGATAGAAGTTCTATTAGGATACAATTTTTCTTGTGAAACTTTTTGTGAATAATTTTGTTTATGAAACTCATAGCTCTACTTCTACAACATAGAATATAAACAAATAAACGTAATGAAATCTTGGCTTCACTATAGTCAATGTCAATACTTTAGGATTTCTGTTTCACTAGGTTTTATTTCACTATGTCTTTCCCAGAATTAAGTTTGGTAAAGCATTTCCTTCCAGAAGTGTGAAAAGTTTAATGCATGTATAACAGGGGGGCATTCTTGTGGCTTTAAATTAAACACCCATTGTAGTGGATGCATCTCACCTGTTGGTGAAATTTGTGTGGCATACAGCATCTGTATAGTGTTACACACAAATACAGAAGAATATCTAACAATTAATATTTCATTGTCATTGCATAGCCATTTGCTATAGTAGAAAAAAATATCACCATGGAGTCTGACCCCAAATTGAAAAATTATAAGAACGATGGGTCTAGGGTATGTATTATTAATAAATAACGCACTTTGGTGAGTCGTTAAACTCTCTCTGTCATAACGGTGTGTTTCATTCTATGTTGCTGAGGGAAGTTGCAAACCAGAAGAAAAAGTCCTTTCTCCATACTCCCAGATCCATTTCCTTAATTGCTGAGATTTTCCTGGGGACTGAAGGACAGACTAGACTAGTTCTACATTTTAGCTGAATGAAGTAACGCTGGGCTATAATAAGCTGCAGCTGAAATCCAACTACAAAGTGTTTTCCAACAGTACTCAGGAATAAGACATTGTATTTGTAGTTAGTCTATATGGATATAGTTTTTGGCAGCAGTTAAATTGTAATTTGCTGTATATTTTCCTAGGTTTTCTGCTGGACTAAATCACTGTATCTATGATTTACAGTTAAATATTTGCTTTAAATGTGACAGTGACACATTCACATTGCCTTTTCAGCATATATGGAGAAAGGAGAAGGAAATGAAATGACATTCTTTTTCTAGAAATTCTGATATAATTCACATACTAGAATGTGAATGGTGGACTCTGAATTAATTACTGCATGTTTTGATGTAGATTAGACTGATTAGTAGGCACAGAATAGTGTAAACACTTGGGTCATCATAGCAAATTTCTTCCATCTAGGGCAGAAATATGAAGAAAATAATATTTTTGGAAAAAAATAGTCACATGGCCTATTGTTTAGGCAAGCAGTTGAACTTATGGGCACAACTAGTTAACAGAGTAAACCAAATATGTTGTGTCTGGTCAATTAGTGATAACCTTGCGTGCGAACTGTAGTGCTTTATTGTGTTACTTGGCTTCAGGTTTAGTCACCCACTGTATGGGTGTAGAAAAGAAATGTATGTATGAAGAAATGAGAGTAAAGAATCTGCCATTGATTATGACAGAACCACTGATTTTCATGCGTTACTGCATCCTAAGTATTCACTTATTTTTCCTAAGATATATTTGTGCTTACAAAGTATATATTTATCCCCTCAAATTATGGTTACTAAATTAACATGCCATATTTTTCACAAAATTAATCTTTTTCCAGTTTTGTCTGTCTAATAACTTGATAAATCTCTCTTTATCTTCTAACGGCAGATGATTTATCAAGGTCTACCACTTAATTAATATTACAGAGCATGTGGGGAACTGAAGAATTCAGAAGGATTTTCCGTAGCTTGAACATGTAAAATGAGAAGCATAGGAGAAAACAAAGATAATTTTGTAACGGAGAAGAAGCCTTTGTGATTTAAGTATGGGATTGAGGTTCAGGAAATGGCGAGTTCTATCCCACAAATCCATCATGCTTCCCACTAGACTTTGGACAAGATGCTGATTTTTTTTTTTTCCTTTCCTTTGCTGCAATTGACCAAAGTGCAAAATATTTGGGGTAATACTGTCTTCTCTTAGGGCAGTTTAATGCTAGATTTATCTATTATCACTAGTGTTATAGGACATGGATTATTTTTTGCATTTATTGAGTTGAATTTATACAAGCACTTCCATCATATAGATGTAGACTGAATTTTTTTGTATTTAAAGTGTACATAATATGTAATATATAAAGGATACTTTTGTAACATAAATATTTTAACTTGTTTATCTGAAGTACATATAAATAGAGAAAAATCTCAGAGAAGTTGTCAGTGAAGTTTCAGCTTTCCTGAAGACTTTACTTTTTCTCCATTTCCAGGTTGCATGTCTCACTCATGTAGCAGCTAATTACCTTAATTGCAAAATTGAGGCAAAACGCTGGGGTACTGCTCATGGGAGTATCGTTCCCTATCAGGTAAGCAGAAATAATTAGGTTTTTTTGCTCTTGGAATTCATGATTTTGTGCATTATGAGATTGAGAACTGCCTTACTTTTCCCATGACCTGCTGCAGTGTGTAATGTGTCTGTGTCTGGGTAGGACAAGGTTTTGTTGTTCATTGTCATTTCTGCATTTTTGTGTATTTCTTCATCAGCAGTAGATGAGTAACAGAGCACTGAGAGATCAAAGGTGTTTGCTGAAATTGGATGACTTTAAAGCTGGCATGATGACTTGAGTGGTTTTTAACTGACAGATAAACCTTTTTTTTTTTCTTAAGGGTTACCTCACTTCCATACCAGTTATAAACTGTAATCTTTTGCCTCTGAATTTTGGTATTTTTATCTTGTGAGTCTACAAGAACAATCTGAATGACCAGGAAGATCTGAAAGTTCTACATATTTGTCATTTTCTATTGACTTTGCTACAAATCACTGTGGCTCAGTGAGACAACAGGTTGGCAAAAGGAATTAACCAGATCTCAGATCTCCCCAGCGGAATACATAGTCTGCTATATCTAATGAAGGTTTGAAATTCCTTAAAATAACATGACCTTCATCACATAAACAAGCACAGGAACAAAAGTGCTACCAGTTTTATCTTCCTTCTGGCTAGTAAGGGAAACTCTTCCAGTAAACAAAGAAAATTTTGTTCTTCTCTAGCTGATCGTTTTGTGTTTTTGATAGAAGTCATGCTAATTTATTACGACTCGGACATATATTTAATTTAAAAAAATCTATTATTTATTTCGTCATTTTGACACTTCGCATCAAATAGTCATGTTTGGAACTAGCTAGGCAGAGCCTAGATTTCTTAATTTCTGGCCAGAGTCTTTTAAATCCTGAGAGGGACAGTTCCCAGCACTTGTCTGGAAGGACTGCACCTAAACACCCCTCAGTTTCTTTACCATCTCCTTTATTTATAGAGAAAATGAGGGAAACTTGATGTATTGTCTTCTTTCCAGTGGTGAAGATGGTGATGATCATAATACTTAAAGATTTGCTTCTTGAGACCATAGAAACTCTGAAGCAAAAAAATCTTCCACTATTACACAGAACACTGTCACTGGCTTGTGTCAAAAAATCAGGGTTTTTTGTAAGACTTAATGTCTACTTGAGCTGGGAGACTTTTTCCAGTACCCACCACTGCATCGACAACTGTCTTGTTATGAGTTAGCTCACACAGACTGCTCATTATCTCAGACTGTTGGGGAGATATTGAGACTCTTTCTGCAAGGATGAGTTTGGTCCCGCAGTATTCTTGTCTCAGGCGTAGTGCAGCACAGCTATGGCAGTGCTGCTCTCTGGTTGGCACGGCGTAGCAGCGTGGCCATGTTCTCTACAACCGGTTCTGCGTGACCCACTGTAACTGGGCATATCTGCTTGAGAGAGTCCAGCACAGAGCCACCAAGATGATGAAGGGAGTGGAGCATCTCCCTTGTGAGGAAAGGCTGAGGGAGCTGGGGCTCTTTAGCTTGGAGAAGAGGAGACTGAGGGGAGACCTAATTAATGTTTACAACTATGTAAAGGGTGAATGTCAGGAGGATGGAGCCAGGGTCTTCTCAGTGATGCCCAATGGTAGGACAAGGGGCAACGGGTGTGAGCTGGAACACAGGAGGTTCTGCTTAAACTTGAGAAGAAACTTCTTTACAGTGAGGGTGACAGAGCACTGGGACAGGCTGCCCAGGGAGGTTGTGGAGTCTCCTTCTCTGGAGACATTCAAGATCCACCTGGACGCCTTCCTGTGTGATCTCATTTAGGTTCCTGCTCCGGCAGGGGGGGTGGGCTGGGGGGTCTTTCGAGGTCCCTTCCAATCCCCAACATTCTGTGATTCTGTGTTTTTTTTTACATGCTGTGATTCTGTGATATCCACTACACAAGTAGTTACGTTCTGCTGTGTTTGTGATGTGACCTTTAGTGCAGCCCTGTTGGAACTTTGGTGTGTTGAAAGTATAAAACACATCTGAAGTGTCTGAAGTTTGTATAAGCAAAATCAAAAACCTTGATTAGACAAAACATTTTATCTTCACCGTACTGCATTTGGCTGAATAACTGAAACTTGCATTCTTTTATGTCCTTTTGCCTTTGTTTTTCCACAGTAAAAAGAAAATCATACATTGAGTATCATTTGTTTCTTTTTTTTTTGTACTCAGCTCTCTAGATATACAGAATTTGAGGAGATTGTTTTAGCTATCTTCTGGTTTAATCTGGATTAATCAATATGCAAATAACTTTATTTTTTAAAAAATCCTGTCTAAATTGTGATTCCTGTGTTTCTATCTGCTATTTCTGTAGTAGATACTAGAAATATTACCTCAATATTATAAACAATTTTAATCTGAATTTTCTTGTTCACAGACCAGTAATTAGGGTGGATTTACTATGGGTGGAGTTGTGTGTTTACAGCTCATCTGTTCACATTCCATCAGCTAGCTTGGTTATAATTCTGATTGTAACCATAAGTACATTATGCTTTCTAGAGTGTATTTTTCGCTGCACTAACATAAGCTATACTTAGACTGCAGAGCTCTTCGGAAACTGGAATTAACCCTCGCTGTTGCTATTGTACTGCTTTTATAGTTGCTTCTGTAGCTCGTTTGAAACCTAGTTTAGAACAGAACTCTGAAACCTGACTTTCATCCCTCATCTTAGTTACTGAATGTGCTGTCTTGTGCTTCCTAAACTAACATTTGACTATCCCAGTGCTTATTTTTACAAATAAATGGAGTTTTTTTTGTGTTTCAAGCTATTTTGTGCAAGTGAACTGTAATGTCTTCAAACAATAAAAATCACGTTTCAGTAAATTGAATTTCTACATGTTTTAGAACAAGTACGTTCAGGTAGTGAACTGTTGGGTATTTTTTATGTCCTCAACTTTATCTTGTTTTCTTTTACTGCATTTTGAGTTTTCACACAGGTAGTAAATTATAACTTTGAAGTGATACAGAGCCTGCAATCCTGCTAAAAAGTGTTAAATCATGGAAGACTGGAGAAATGTGAGAGATCCTTTTCTAGATATTAAAAATCTAAATAACTTATGTCATATTTCTGTGTGACAGAAGTCTGATCAGAGTCATACTAGAGTACTGACCAAAATTTAATTAAAAAGTCAAAGGCATCTTTAAATATGTACATAAATAATACTTTTTTGCTTACAATTGTTACAGCAAGTGCTGTGGTGCTCTAACACATTCAGTAGTGTATGCTGAGTGCTCGTGTAGCTTTTATTTCATTGAGCTTCAAATGAATAATTTTGTTCAGAATGTCTTTGCAAATGGCTCTATTTTTTTTTCTATTTACAAGGCCAAATTTAGCTTCGAGTATATCTCTGCAATTTCACTGAATTTCCTGTTGCTTCTGGACTGAAAAGCTAGCAGCAGAATTTATCCCTGAATACGTTCTGTAGATTGACCTTTTTTTTGCTTTTCCTTGTATTTAAAAACATAAAAATTAAGCATTAATGGGCAACTGGGTTTTCTCTTTCATGAAACTAACAAGATTTGTAGCACCTTTGAAGATTTATTTCTGGTCTGAGCAAGAAACTTATTAAGAGAGATGTAAAGTTTGGTGCTCAAGGACTTTCATACTCTTTTAAGGCTTTTTCTCATTTTCTGATAATGGGCTGACTTTGTGTCATGATCATCTGAAATGTCTGAGATTTCAGTTTTGTGTGCTCAACACCAGAACCCAAAGGAAAGGATTTTAACTTCATTTGAAATGTCCGGTGTCTTTCAGGGTTCCTGTAAAACTGTGTGTAAAGGTTTGCTATAGCTTTTCAATGGAGGTGAGCTTTGCAATGTGCCACAAAGACGAAGAACTCTAGATTCTAATCAACCAAAATCAGAAATAGATTTTTTTGAGTGCTGAACCCTTCATGAAAACTTGTCTACTTTGAGCATATCTGCTTTTTAATCAGAGTGACATAGTCTGGATAGGTCACTCCTGTGATAGTGCGTGTAATCAGATCCTAGTTTGCTTGGTTCAAGTGTTAAAACACAAACCTGAGTGTTTTGAGTTGGGCTGTTGAGTTCTGGGCTGTATCTTAAATATAATTAGTGCAATTTTTTTAAACAAGTTTCTATAATGAGACACCTTGTTTAGCTATAGCTGCTCCATGATTTATCCAGAGGAAATCAGGGGCTTAAAAGCATCCGGTTTACATAATTGTGCTGAAAAGTGAAGTTGTATTACTGTCTTTCATTTGGGGTGATAAGGTCTTCCCTCATTCTTGTGGTTTCAGCAATGTCACTATCTTGCCTGTACCACACATGAGATTTAGACATTCACTTTTTCATCTTCCAATTGGCCCATTTGGAGTGGATATTCATTCTCCTGAGAAAGTCTATCAAAACCTGCCTGTTTACAGGATGTTTCCTGTGCCAACTTATCACCCTGCCATCAGACACCCCAGGCAACACTTTCAGAGGTAAACTTGCAGGCAAAGGTATAGGACTGGTTTCTTTTGGGCCACAATGATGAAAGTTTCTTTAAAAACCGAGAAACAAATCTCTTACAGATATCCCACCCTGCCAATGAGTACGATGTTATTTCTGTTACAGATTTGATACTGAGACTCACAGGGTCTTCTCGAGTATACTTCAATATATTTTCAGAATATACAGCCAGTCTGCACAGAAGTTGAAACCGCCAAACAGGAAAGAAATTAGTATTTTAATCAATTATCTTTTCTGTTGACTGACCTGTGCATTGTTATAACTCATCAGACCCAACATTACTGGTTTTTATATTAAGAGCATCACTTAGATTCTTGAAGCACCAACTTCTTGATGTGCTAGGTATAAAATTTCCTTCATATGAGGAAACTGCCTCTGTGTTAAACGCCTCGTGGTTGAAATGTGTTATGAAAACCAGAGTATAAGCTCACAAGGAAGTAAAAGGTATGAGGCAGTAGGAAGATGATTATGGTCATGGATATAAATATCTCTGCATTATTATTAGTGTTTATATCTCATACTTTTTGCTTGTGGAATTTTGCCCTGTCCAGGAGTCTTACAAAGAAAATCCCACTCATGTCATTTGTGTCTCATCACAGGAACCAAGAAATGCAGTAAGTTGTTCCTTACCTGATTCATCTGGCAGAGATGCTTTTCATAAAAAAGCACGATGTGCACCAACTTTCCTAACTCGGCTCTGGAGAATCTCTCAGAACTTTTTATTACTCTCTTATTTTTTCTTTTTTTTTTTTTCCCTTTTCATCCAGCAGAAAGTGCAACAGAATAATGTAAATCGTTCAGAAATTTCAAACTGATTATTCTACACAAGAATAGTGATGTGTAGAGATCTTCTTTTCTATCTCTATGTGTTTTTTTTGGGATACTTCTGCAGTTAATGTGTCTTGGAATCAAAATCAATGCAAAGTTTTGTTTTCTGCATGAAACTCTCCTTCTTAAATAAGTCCAAAACAGCTCTTAAGGCAGAAACTTTCTGGTTTGTAATGGTTCAATCTAGGGGAAGGTGGAAGTAATGCACAAGAAAGAAGTTAAATGCAGAATTTTTGGAGGGAGTTCTAGATTCAGGAAATGCAAGATGACCCTTCTTACTCTGTGAACCTTGTCTACTCAGTCCATACTGACCTGGACTGTTTCGCCTGCCTTGGGGGCCCATTGTCCTGTATTGCTGTTCTGAGCAATGAAATATCACTGCTGAAAGTATTGCCTCTTTGACATGAAAATGAAATATATTCCCAGATCAACTGAATAGAAGCTTTGTGCTCTCAAGCCAAGTGTGCCCTCTCACACTGTTTGGCTTCAGTTTCCAAAGAGCAGTTTGGCCATCATCAAGATACGTGTGTTGCCTCATCTGGTGAATACCCAATCTCCCAGATACTTTAGTGTCCTACTGTATCTCCTTGAACTACTTACCTACAGGTTTGGGTTTTTAACTAGCTGCTTCCTTTCTATCTTTACCTTAGGAGGCACAGGAGAGAGAGAAGCCAGGAAGGCCTGTGTCATCCTGGATTCTGTAAAACAAGGATGTCATTTACAGGACTTTTTTTTTTTTCTTTCTTTCTTTTTGGACAAGTTTCTATTTGTAGATTGCCTTACTAGATTCTTAAGAAGTGTCTAACTGTGGTATGACTAAATTAACTACTGACTGCACAAGTGTTTTGATATTACTGTGATTATAAGGGACCACAGTTGGTGCTCTGCTTGGTAAGAAATGCTGGAGTAGGGATTCCGTTTCCTTGCTGTTTTAGTCAATGAAAACGTTTTGTAATCATCTGTGGGAATCTCCTAGAAAGGTGCCAGTTTATGAGGAATGAATTCTAGTTATTCAAACCTGACAACATTATATTGCTACCTTTCTGGTAATCAGCTTTCCATGAGTTGTCAAGCCTCTGTCCTGGACAGAGCAGCTGTCTGGAAACAAAATCAGTAGGTTTGCCTTAGGCAGTTTTACATCTGTGCTCAGTGTATAATGTGAGATGCAGTGAGAACTTCATTCATGTATTTCCTATCCTGTCACAGTGCTTTAAAGAAGCTGATCTTGTATTCACATAGAATAGACAGCTTCTTACCTCTACACAGGAACTTTTCAGATGGAAATGAAATGCATTTTTAATTTAAAACTTGATACTTTTTTTTTCCCTGAAGGAAATCTCCCTGCACCTTTCTACTTTAAGCAATACCTGCAAGATATTTTTTTTTATGTCTTGTACTTTGGATTTGTAAAACAGATATGAATAATCACAATTATTGTTAAGGAATGATAGCTGATAATTGAGACTGTCTCATTTTTGATCTCCTGGGAAATGTCACACACTATTTTGTGTCCATCATAAAACATTCTTCTAGATATATATGTGTTTGAACTTTATAAATCTGGGTGTACGTTAAGATTATTAGTCCATCACTTGACTGTGGTAACATGAGAAGAACTCTAATGAAACTGGGGTCAGAACATAGGTGTGCTGATGTTCAGTCTCATTTAGTGGACATACGTGTCTTCCATGTATGCTGTTCACTGTTTCCTCCACATTTGTCCATTCCTGGGGTGAGGGGTCTGGTTTGTTTTATTTACAGCAGCATGGTTAGCCTCCAAACATGTTTCAGGGTTCCCGAATATTGCAGATCTGTGTATCCATGTCAAATGGTAATTCTTAGGAAGGGCGGTGTAACAGAGCCCTCATCAGTAGGTTGCTCTTCAAATTGTAACTGGTTGGAAAGGGATAAAAGTAGGATCCATGGGCTTGTAGAGGAGATACTGACTGCAGCTGGATCACTGCTTTCCTTTAAACTGCTTATTGGATCCAGGGCAGAAGAATAAACTTTGCTTTACCTTTTCTGAAAATATGTTTCATAGTCATTGTATAACTGTGCAGTGCAGCCACTCAAAAGTTGAACATGTTTAAACAGTCTGAAAGAGAACTCAGAAATCTGTGTGCTGCAGTGTCACTCAGTGACTCCTAACATTATCATCCTGCCTGTATAAATAATGATTTCTATTGGAAACTCTAATAAAACACCACAAACCCTTGTGCAAGGAATTGTACAGGCAGGACAAATCAGTTCTTCCTGGTCGGTAAGGGGGAATGAAACTTTTAAAGGAATTACTTTAAATGACTGAAATGAGTAAGGCCTTTGGCAGTGTTCTCAATCCCTTAAAGCTATATTATCTTAAGAATTTGAGGATCTGGTGGTCTATGGTGAATAATGTTCACTCATGGGGCACAGGAGAGTTTAAGGCATGTCCACATGATGACATTAACTTTGTGAAGAGTGAAAAATGAATTAATAAAAAACCTCAGGAAAATCCTTGCCACTGTTTAATTGATTTTCAGGTGTTTGCTTTCACTATGTGAAACTTGTGTGAGTTTTGGTTGGAAAATTTTGATTGTTATGGAAGGGTACGTCCACTAGATGTCATTCATGTAATCTAGTTTTTGTTGCAGGATTTATTTCTAAGGAGCTATGTAGGATGGTAGCTACAAATTATCAGCATTATTAGCTGCTTCTGTATATGCAGTGCTTTTGACATTATTATTTGTGTGGCATGTTACAAAATAATATTCTGATTAAGTCTCTGTGGTGGCTTTGACATGCCATCTAGAATGTGTGCATTTCTGTGGTTTTTGCCTACAGTGACATTGTTCCTTGAGTAGATCTGTTATATAAAAGCACCCAGGTGATCTGTATGCAGTCTGCAACTGTTCACAGAATCACAGAATGGTGGGGTTGGAATGGACCTCAGGAGATCATCCAGTCCAACCCCCCTGCCAAAGCAGGTTCACCTCCAGCAGGTTGCACAGGAAAGTGTCCAGGTGGGTTTGGAATGTCTCCAGAGATGGAGGCTCCACAACCTCTCTGGGCAGCCTGTCCCAGGGCTCCGACACCCTCACAGAGGCATGAATAGAGAGGTAAGGATGTTATGCCCCAAGGAAAGCAAAAGTATCCTATAACTAATATAATTTCATCTAAAATATGTTCTTTTCTAAGCTCTTTTACATCTCAAAGGGCAGTTCTTTAGAAAAGTGCAGATCTAATTAGGAAAGGCAGCTCAAATTTGATAAATTTACCCAAATAGATTTATATAGTCACAGATCTTAGCTGTCAAACTGTGCTTACAGTACTTGATTTGTATCACTTTATTAACATCTGAGGCATTTCAAATAGAATCACTTTAATCAAGCTTAAATGAAATACACTCTGTGGGACAAATCAAAGGTGCATCTGACCACTCAGTTGGTCGGGCTGGTAGGATCTGTACAGTTATTAGCAAAGAGTGCTTGCTCCCTCCCCTCATCTTTGTGCTATGACACGCGTTGCTAATTGCTAGACAGCTTCTGGGAAGCTGTATCTGAACTCTTATTGAAGAGCAACTGCTGCAACATTGGCCTGTGCTCTTTCCCACTTTTACTTGGAGTAGCTACAGCAAAACTGGAAGCTGGAGATCACAGCTTCCTCCAACCTCCCTCTCCCCTTCCATATGGAATAAAGAATTTCTCTACCCTGTGTAGTCAGCCAGAGGGCAGGATGGGGAAGTGATAATCCTCTTGGAATGAGCACTTGCATGAAAAATGATAAATGCTACATTGCATGGGGATTAACACTTGCTTATGAACTTGCTTTTAATGGAGTGATGCTTCTCTTTCAGCAATGTGAAGGTTCACTGTACTTGTAGACCTGATTAAGAACCTTTACCACTGTTCAGCCAAAAGGGAACCATCTGCCATCAGGTACAGAACGGTGTTCAAAACTGTTCCACTCCTTTGCATATTGTCCTCAAGAATGTAAACCACTGACTTTCACATCGCCTTTGTTTCCCTAGAAAAAGCCTTGTTCCCCACATCTCATTGCAGCGTTCTTCCTTCTCTCACCGTCAGAATTTAATTTCTGCTTGTATTCAATGTGTGTTTGAGGTCTGTGCTTTGTCACCATGAAACTCTGAAACATGACCATCCAGAGCTCGTTTAATGAATGAAGTTGCTCTATAAATCACACCTATTCTCATTTTTTGGATGGGAGAGCTTACGATACCCTGTGAGGATATTTACAGAGTGGGTCAATCTGTGAGTGGGGTTTATGAAGCTTGTTTGGCATCTTTAGATGTATTTGGTATTGAGCTCTACTTCATAAAGATTTAGCGTAGAACCTGATTGCTACTTTGCAGTATGACCCTTTCTTTTCACAGTGAGCTGACGTGTCATGGAAATCTGTTCATTAGGTTAATTTCCAAACACTGATGTATACTGAGAAATTTGGTATGGGCTATATTGTTTCCTCTAAAAAAATATTGCATTATTGCTACAATAAGCTTGGCTCCACTGGAATAACAACCGTGGTCCTGCAGTGCACAGGCAGCTTCTGGGAATTTAATTGGAAAGGTAGAATTATTTTAAGAGAGATTTTCTGTTCTATTTTCAAAAGTGATATATGTACTTAAGAAGTCCCAGTCCTGTTGCCTTACTAAAGCATTGAAGTTTTAAGTACTAAATCTACTTCTAAAAAATAAATTTTAAATTGCAGTGCTTTTTAAGGCTGTTTCTCATGCCCTTTGCTATTTTCAGATATGATGTTGTGTGATGCTAAAATAGGTATTTTTACTAATACTCTCACTAATAAAACTTGGTGGTAAAAAGACTTAGAAATTGTAATCTAAGGCTTTGTCTATTATCAAACCCCTGTCATTACCAAAATTGTTTTGATTTGCTTACTTTTTAAGTACCTTTTTTTTT